>NC_133788.1:5834805-6031425 GCF_003597395.2 Chelonoidis abingdonii | reverse complement strand
GCCGACCGGGCGCTCATTTTTCAGTTCTTTCCTTGCGGCTATTCGACAGCTGGGGAAGGAGGTGGAGGATGTTGGAATGAATATGAGCCAACACATCCGAGAGAACAACAAAAATTTTCAAAGGTGAGTATGTTTCTTCTTCGACGGTTGCCTCATTTATTCAAGTTAGGTGAATCCAGCCTTACCTAGGCCGGGTGGGGTGGAGTTGTGAGACTGTTGAATGCAAACAGCCAAGCAGAAGCGCATCGTCCCGGGACTGCCTGCACAAGGCGTAATGGGCAGAAAAGTTGCACTGAGACACGTGGCCCTGCCCAACGACAATTATGTTTGTATAGGCACGATGCGGCGAGGAAGGCAATCGGGACATTGCCGCTCTCGTGGATATGAGCGGGTTACTCGCCCTGGAGACGTGTGAGGCAAAGGACCCTAGCCATGTTTTGTGCAGGCTGTCACCAGTGGATATGACATTGTTTGCGATGGACAGTGGTCGATTGCTCCTGTTCTGCGAACTTGGGCAACGAATAAGTTGGGAGGTCTTTCGGAACAAGGGTATCCCCAATGTAGGATGCTCGGGTGCAGGCTGAACGCGAGTGTAGTCGAATTATAACTGCTCGCAGGCCCCGGGGTACACGTGTAAATGGCGGCATGTGCAATTCTCTTATCCCACTAGCTTAGTAGATCGAGAGGGCCTCTCTGCAGAAGAAAACGGAGAAGGACGAAACAACATATAGCGCCTCTCCTGGGTAAAATGCGATGCCGAAAATGTCCTTGGATCTTATACGGTGCGTAATGGGGGGAGACCACCTTGGGCAGAAAGGACCTGGTCCATGCGGGAGGAGGTGAGACCTTGTCTTTATCTTTTTTTTGTTGGTTGTTTTTTAATGGAGCACTCAGCAAATCAATATGTGATACTTCTCCTGGCTGCTGTACAGGCCAGCAAGAGCGCGCACACGCGAAGCCTCTGAGACTCTAGACCTAGGCACCAGATGCTCACGGGTATGGCACAAGAGCACCTTCCCAAGCAGATAGGTATCAGGCGCGGAGGCGTTGCTAAGGTTGACACCCCGTGGATAAGAGAACCCACGAGTGAGTTTCGAACAGGCACCCCACGAAGAGGCCAGGGGAGGCCAGGCCGAAGGGCATCTAAGTTTCGTGTGAGCGAGACAACAGATTGACTCAACGAGGGCCCTCAGGCGCGACGGTCCCACCCAAGGACTGGTGGCGGGATAGGGACCTACGGTGGAACGATGCATCAAGACCGCTCCAAGCCTTTGAGAGAATCTCGAGACATATAGGCGCGTGACGTAGCAATCACGCGCAGAGAAGAGGCCTTCTCCTGGATGCGCAAGTCGAGGAATGATGAGCCCCGCCACAGGCGTGGTGTGGCCCCGGGCACCCCGGGCCCGGAAGTCGGAATACATAGGGCGAGCAACTGCTGGCACCCCGGACAGAGCCGAGGCGCCCGGGGCCAAGGCCGTTCTTGTTGTTTAGGTGCCCTACTAGCTGGCGTAGTGGGGATTCAGCTTAGCCTTTGGTGGGAACCTGAGCTGGTGCACTTAGTCCTCGTGACTGACACCAGCGGAAACCTCTTCCATTTGCGCATGTGGTAGCTCATGCGTTGCAGGTTTTCCAACACACCTCAATCCGTGGCGGGCTTCCAAAGAGATTGTGCCTGCGGCTGGGACTGGGATAGCGCGCCAGGTCTGCAGTGGAGAGATAGCCTCAGCCCAGAGAGATCTCTCTCTACTCGCCGCCGGGTCGGCAGGGGCATATATACGGTGCCGCAAAGGCGCCACGCCAGGGGGCGCCTGCTGACCCGCCGGGTGTTGCTAGGGGAAAAATCTTCCGACGAACGTGCACGCGGCGCGCGCACACCTACTTGGAATGAATATGAGCAACACATCTCGAAGAACAACAGTTACAAAGGTGAGTAACCGTCTTTTCCAGTGGTGAAAAAGAAAATCAGTATGTTCTTTCTTACATTTTCTTCATGTATGTTTCTGCCTTTGGGTAAATCTGTCTTTTTAATGAGGTATCTGTCAACAACATGGACTAAATCATATGGACAAAAAATCTAAATTAATGTCACCCAACTGCATCAGCATGTTTCTTTTTTAGTGAATTTGGCCCTTATTTAGTTTCATTTTTGATAATCAAAGCTAGATTAGAGTTAGAGAGTTGCAATATATATTAGGACATGTGTATATGATTGAGTGTTTTGAACACTTGTATGTAGCTCCTGTATTGGTTTTATTTGGATTTTTTGGGTTACTTTCTTTACTGAGTGTCTGTAAAACTTTACCAAAAAAAAAAAAAATACCATGGTATTATGTACCAGTTCTGTTGATTGCCTTGATGTCCCCAAGAACATTGAATTTTTAATTCACTTCTGTATTTATCCTTTGTGAAGGTCATATAGTATCCATATACTACATTAAAGACTTACATGTCTTTTTGGTGTGTGTTTCTGGTAGGGTCTTCTTTTGACCTAATGTGGAAATCTTCGTTTGTCAGTACAGCTGCGGGTGATCTCAGGGGATTTTGAATTTCCCTTTTGTTTGTCTTCCTTTCTGAGTATCATCCATCATTCTGAGCTTCATGCTGCTTAGCAGTAGTAATGCTCGTGGGAATTGAAGGAAGGATTATAGCTGCAAAAAATGGGGAGCTCTAATGAAAGCTTGTTTTTTAAATCAAAATCTTGCTTGAGATAATTGCACATCACCTAGTGATTTAAAAACCAAAGATTTACTGTATTGAGATCTACTGAAATATTATATAAAACCTTTTCTTTTCAAAATAAAAAAATGTGTAACAAGGGATGATTAATCTTTATCATCCCTTGGGAAAGAAATATGGAAAAATCCGAAGACAAGTATAAAGTTTACTCCAGATGTGATAGTAGTACATGCATTGCAGAATGACAGGAAAGCCAGATATCTGATCTATCTCTAGTCATACCATGCTCATCACGGTGTTATCTTTCAATAACAGATGTTAACAGGTAGTTAATTGTGGATTGAGTCAATGTCCCTATTACATAGCAACAGAGTTGTTAGATACTGTTTTCGGTCTTGTTTTAATTCCTGTTGTGGGAAAACTAAGGCAAAGATATGAGTGTTAACTCTTCTGTTCTGGATGCAGTGAGATTCCGATCTCTTGAGGAAAGGAGTTTGATAGCCTCAAGCTGGTCATGAAAAAAGCTCTATCCTCATTTCTCATGATTCTTACCTTTATTGTGCATGGCCTTGTAGTTCCAGAGGAGCACAACTGTTATAGGTGGTATTCCAGTAGGTAGCTCAGACCAATCTATTGAGAACTTCGATCATTATAACCGTGTGCTAATATATACATGGATGTTGGTTCCTCTGCTCCTGAGACCATCTCAGATTTGGATTTTATCATCTGTGAAACAGGCTAATAACTCCTTGTAGCAAGAGATACTGGGTTCTATGAGAATGCATTCTTGGTTAACAAAGTTGTTTATGGTTTGAAATTGTTCTGATGAATATGACTTTATGGCCAATAAGATGGAGAAGAAAGGGCGATCTCTTGACCTAAGAGTCATAAGACTAATGGAATTCCTTACATAAGTAGCTTAAATTCAATTACTTATTTTAAAGTTTGGTTAAAGAGGCCAATAAAAATATTACTGCCATTATCATCAGTGTGAGCCAGATCAGAACAGAATTTTTTAGTTAGTTACTTAGAGCTGTATGGATAACTCAACGGAGTCAAGCCCCTTGTGCTAGCTCTAAAATGTAATTTTAATAGGCAAATTGGTTAAGTTTCCACATCACTTGTGCATACTGAGGTTGCGGCTCTAAAGTAATTGGCCCCAGTTTCTGTTGATTTCAAGCCATAGGATATCAACTGGCACCTCACATGGGCAGCTGTTGTAGTCTGTCTATCTTGTGTGTATGATTAAATTCTATGCTATTTCCTCGATAATTTGGACTGTGAGAACCTTCCTGGTAACTTTTCTAGTATCAATAAAGCGAGGAAAATCACTGTCCAATGCACTTTATTGGAACCTTGAAATGCAGTGCAAAGTTGCCTCTTAGTATAACATGGACAGCATTGCTAGAACATTGGCTTCATGGTTTTTTTCCTGTAACTGTTCTTTTATCACAATCTGTTTTGTGTATCAGTAGTACTGTGTGCGTATTATTGATGCTTAGTAAATAATTTATTTTACTGAAACTCTACCCGCTATTCTTTTTCATAGACTCTTTAGCATAGGAGATGCCTTTATCATACAAATGTTGTTGATCTCTTTTTTTTTTTTATGCACGTTATCCTAGAATTTCACCTGTTTAAAGCCCTTTCCTATTCATTTTTATTTTGGATCCACATGCACTAGGTAAACAATGATCAAAACTTCCGCAACACAATTCCCTCCCCATTGTGGTCCCTACCTTACAGGTATAAACCTGTGTTTGGCATTATAAAATCTGTAATTATGAGCACCAACGTTATAAGGAAAGATTCATAGTAGACATAATGCAGTAACGAGGTGACAACACTCTTTCCCTATTTAAGTGGAGGAAAGGGAACTCATGCGGTACCCTGAAGCTGATCTGAATTTATTTTAAATAGTGAATGTGTCTGTATCTTCATTTTTAGAAGATCTGCACACAATCCATTGCAACCTATGTTTTTTCTTTTTTCGGTCAGGCTGTGTGGATTCCATAAATCCACTGTCCTATGATCTGAGCACAAGACTGGGAGCCAGGAACTCAGGCATTCTAGTACTTGTCTCTGTCACTGAGTCCCTCAGTAAACTTGGGCAAGTCATATAGGCTGTCTGCCTCAGTTTCTCCATTTGTAAAAATTGAGATAATACCTGCTTCACAGGATGCTTCTCATAATTAGTGAATATGTATAAAGCTTGAAGATGAAAAGTTTAATTAGTTGTACTGTTTCCAGTGCTATTTTTGTCAGGCAGCTATGGAAAAGTACCAGTTAGCACAATATATCAGTCCTCTGAGATTTTTTTTAGATCAGCATAGTGCTTACAGTTCCTTATTTAAGGGATTGCAATAGTCCAAAATTGTTGATGAAATCTTTGCGTCTGGAATAGTTTGCTATAATTCATTAGATCAAGTGTATTTTAAGATCAGCTAAACCATGTGACCTCCATGGTGCATATTCTTTCCAAGCTTAGTTCAGAGTGAAGATCTGGTCTGTTAAATATGATAGACTTCAGACACTCATTTCTCTCAATTTCTTTATATTCTTAATCATTCAGCTATGTTTTTTCCCCATTCATCCCTTTTTTTGGAAGGGATCTTCCCCATCATAAGAGATCCTCTGACCTTCCTTCATTAGAAACAGTCTGTGGATTCTACAGCTAGCTGCTAGCTCCAGGAGGAGCTGAGTATGAAAGAATGATCACATTTTGAAAACCAGAATGTAAGAGTGACTGACCCTAAATCAGCAAGCAGCATTGACATAAAGGATGCCTTAGCATTTGTGTTGTGGTGCCGGAAGGTCTGACAGCTTGGAGAGGGGGGAGATAGGGCTCTGGATGTTTTGGCAGCTGAGAAAAAGGGTCAGGCACCTTCCTCTATATTGAGAGGGAGTCTGGAGGGCTTGGCAGCTGCAAAAGAGGTCAGGAAAGGTACTTATCACTAGGGGTCAGGCATTTGTCTCAGTGATGGGAGGGTTTGTCTGCTGGCGAGGAGTCATGTTGGGGTTTGGTTGCTTGAGGGAAGTGAGGCACATATCTCTTCGTAGGAAGCTACAAGGGTTTGGCTTCTGGGATTGGTCACACAAGAGTGCTTATCAGGGGGAAAGAGGGTATTAATCTATTTCATCCCCTTTGGCTGTGGTCATGGATACAGGCAAACTACAACTTTAGTTGAGGGGGGTGAGAGTTACCTTGCTTTGGCTGCATAAACCAGATAATGGACTGTTTCCTTCCTGAGTTACTGAATAGAAAGTGTATGCCCCAAATGTACAGGTCATTGCTTCCAATCCATAATGAGGATACAGTCTTAAAGCAGGTATGTTTTCCAGGAACTCATCTGAACATGAAGTAAACATTCTGTGCTGGAAAGTATCAGATTATACCTCTGATAAATAATTAAATCATCTTTAGATTATAAGGAGCTGTGTGTTGGTTAAAATCATTTCCAAGGAGAGAGAACTGAAAATTTCTGGAAAATTAAATATCCTCCAGTTACCTTGTGGCTGTCCTTGTTGTTTCAGTGCAGAGGAAGAAAAGAAAAGATGTAGGTGTCGAATCTAATTTGATAGATATTTGAGATTTTTTTAAACTTTGTAAATAATCATCCACAAGATTGTTCCTATGATTATTTTATTTTAATTCTGATGGAAACTGTTTCCCTTCTAGGTCATCGTTCCCCTACAGACCAAATGTTGAAATACAGTGTTACTGTGTGGGAGCCAGAAAGTTAAATAGATTAGAAATCAAGTATAAAGAAAACTGAAACTGACTGGTGTATTTTCATTGTCCAAGCTGAGTGAAATGCAAAAATTAAACAAAGAATATCAATAAAGTGAATTTGATATTTAAAATTCTTACAGTTTTAATGATCAACGGTGGTACTAATAATAAATTTAAGGAAATTTGTTTCTTAAAAAAACAGTATTTGAAACCCTGTGTCCCTCTTTAAGAAATGTATTCTACATCCAGAATAACATAAGCACCATTTGAAGCATTTTAAAGGCATGATTCTGAGAGATGCAGAGCACCAGCAAAATTCCTTTGGACATCAGTACTCTGCACATCTCCCATCAGTCAATGATAAAAATACTTCTTTTAAAACAAAATTTATCTTTGCAATTTGTTCCTTCCACTTCTCCTTCGCCTATCCTAACATTATAAAACATATCCTAGCTGCTGCTTTCCCCTAAAAAAACTTCATCAGATCCACCTCTCAGATTTTTATTCCACCACAGCACGCTCCTTTTCACCTTTGCTTTCTAAGGAAATATTGGGACATGTAAAGGTGATGGAAGCTGCCCCCTTCCCACTCTCCGTATTTTCACACAGATGAAAAAGTAATTAGTTTAGTCTCAGTGTAACTTCAGTTTTGTTCTACATTTGTTTCTCTCCTTTTCTCTTTTGGAACTTATATCCTAAAAATAGAGTAAGTTGGAATCAGCAGATGTTTCATTTGTCCTTTATAAGAGGACCAAAATTAGCCTGTTATTTGGTACCTAAATAAAGCAGCTAAACTGTCTTTGTACAAACTTTACAATTACAATCTATTGAAGTTGCAACATTTTATTTTGTTTACTGGTGTTATGTAAGCAAGATGAGCACCTAAAAATCCATGAGACCTTCAGAGAGAGAGAGAGAGAGAGGATGAACACAACTGTGTTTTAAATCTTCTGTTTTGAGACAGTTATTTTTCTTGTGAAGGTTTTTTGGTTTTGGTTTATTTTAAAGGTAACTTGGAAATGCTCTAAAACTGCATAACGTAAAGGTACAAAAAATCTAGTAAAAGGACAGCAATGGTTTCTCTAATTTTCAGAGAGAAAATCTGCACAGAATGCCTGAAGCTGGGTTAGCAGTGGGACTCCCCAGGGGCAACAGAAAGATGTTATAATCAATTACCACATCATAACACTGATGTATGATAATTACTGAGTGTTCCTCCTGAGATAGTGCAGCATTTGTCTGGGATGCAGCTCTTTCATGGTCCACTGCCTGATTAATATGCAAATAATAGGCTGATTGCATGATGAATGCAGAAAATGAGTTCGCTGATAATGTGAGCACCGAAGCGGGAAGATGATAAATTACTTGTACTGACTGTCCTACATTAAGTTCCCTTTCTCAACAATTTTATCACAGATTAAGTAAAGCAGTATGGCGAGATTATGTGGATGTGTAAAATAATGTACCTTAATAGCTTTTATAATATTTTTGCGTATAATGTAAATGCATTTTCTTTCAGTACTTTAGCCAGTACTCCTCCAGAACAGTTTTGCATTTAGTACAGTAACACGCAGAGACAGTCCATTCAGCCGTTTTCTGTTAAGATGAAGAGCAATCTGCTATACCAACATATATGACTGGTGATGGGTTGGCCTTTCTTATGAGAAAAAGAATCCAGATATTAGCCCCTCAAGTATCTTACCCCTAGCAAATGAATGTCCACATTGTTTAGTGAGGGGGGAATATTCTTCAATACAGATCAGGATGTACACAGGACATATGTATGCTGTTGCACCTGGTTTAAGCTGTATATCCAGGGGCAAATGGGGTTAAGACACTGAACACATTCATAGAAGCACCCGCATACTCTATCTAAGTTTGTTAAGAAGCTTGAGGTGGAGAGAGGACCAAACGGGTATGATGGTGATAACATGTTGAGTTCTAGTCTCTAACCACTTGGTTATCGGCTGGAGCATCAGCAAAGATATTACAATAATAACTGAGTTAGGACCTCTTAGAAACATTGAATTGGTGAAAAATTATTGTCATATGATGATTAATCTTTGCTCAATAAGGCAATTTAAACACAAGGGTTTTTTTTGGCATCTTGGTAGGATGTTTTTATGACAGATATTTGTTTATTCTTCAGGAACTCATGAATAAAACTGTTCCTACACACAAGCTGCTTTAGTAATAAGGTTACTGAAGATAATTTCTAACAGTTACTGTATTCTTAATATGAATTTCTGAAGAAGTAATGAGCTATGGTAACACAGAAAAATCAGGTTTTTAAAGAGGGTTTGGTAGTGCCAGGATGCGAGTGTTAAGTCGAATTTTAATTTATATAATTATTTTAAAAAATAATCTTCTAAAATTATCTCAGCTGTGGTTCTAGAAACTGTGATTGGCTATATGCTGACACAAGCCCCCAGTTTTCTTCCCTGTTTTTCAAAAAGTGCATTAATGTAATGATCATCTAGTCCATCCCTGGACCAGTTCAGGAGTGTTCCTTAAACCATATCTTTTGGAGTTTTGTCCAGTCTTTTTTTTTTTTTAAAGTGCCATCTAATTCCACAGGCTAATAGCATTGTCAAGAAGCTTTTTCTGGTAGCCTAAATTTCTCTTTTCTTAATTTTGTCCCACTACCTCTAGTTATACCCTTATTAGTACAAGCTTAAATATTTTAATTCTCCACATCCTTGATGTTCACACTGCCCATCATTTGTGATTACAGATCTTCTCTTTAGGACCCCTCAACTCTGCAACTACAAGTGTAACTTTGTAACCAGTTAGAGGCCCAGTCCTCTTAATCTGTTACATATTGTATGTTTTGGTTTATGTCAGTAGTAGTATTGTAGCTAATGAGGTTGATCCAAGGTGTGATTATTGCTAGTTGAAAATCTCTTCCCATGTTTGCATATAAATTCTTATGTGCTGCATAACTCTTCGTATCAGCACATCAGGGAACACCTGGGCAGCTACTCCATAGTGCACAGATTGCCTGGACCAGTGCTTTTCAAGATATCTGATGTGGGGCACCGGTAATTTTTTTTCTAATGTGCCAGGGACCGGTGCCATATTCTTATCCTATTCGACACTCTTAGGTGGAAACTCGCCACGGACCAGCAGCCGATGGCTTGCGGACTGTCACCGGTCCGCGGACCACCACTTTGAAAAGCATTGGCCTAGAAGACATGCTCACAGAGGTCTTGAGAAACAGAAGACTAGCCAAACTAGTAGCGCAGGAATAGTCCCCCACAGCAAAATACGTTGAAGAACCAGTTACAGAAGAAGGCAACCATGTGTCAGCCTAGGCCCCTGGTAAGGATAAAACACTGTTAACTGCTGTAGTTGCTAACAAAATATTATTCTTGCTGCATGTGGACACAAATCATGTTTGGAGTCAAGTAAGCTTCTGGTTGGTTATAAATTTGATTTAAAGTCCTAGGGTGTGCAAAGCACTCTTTAGCCAGTTAGATAAGCTATCTGTAAATGAATAGAAATGCACACCAACTCCCTCCCGTGGATCCTGCAGACGTGAACTAAAAGGTACCTAGTTCACAATAACTTACCTCTGTAAACAGGACTACATTAATACACACTAGGCACCTTTTAGTTTGCATCCACAGTGTTCACACGGGGAGTAACAGTGGAGCACCTTTATGCACGCTGTATAGTCCAAACTGCGGGGCAGGCTAGACATAAACTTGAACTTTTCTCACTGTTCGCCAGTACTGGTGCTAGACAATGATAAAAACAATCATTTAGACTGAGCACTGGCCTAACTGACATCTTTGCTGTCCTATCACATTATAAATTAAGGCAGTTTGAGACTACATATAGATAGAGATGGTATGGTAGAGACCAAGGAAGTGACACTTTTCAGCTCGCATCTGAAAACATACATAAATGTGAGTGTGGAATGAGCATAAAAGTGTGGAAAATGCAGCATAAAATTGTGGCCAGATTGTATAATCCCGTGCCAATGCTCAGAAGTAATTTTATTCAAGTAGTCACAACCTTTGTCCCTAATTTTACAAACATTTCTGCACATGTGTAACCTTAGACACATTCATGAGCATGAGTTTTGCAGGGCAGGGGCCTTTGTTTTTTATTTTTTTCCCAGAGTGTAAAGAAGATGAAGAAATAGCCACATGATGAGCCTAGGCTTTTTTGTTTTCATTAAGTAATTTTTGAATTATTGATTAAAGGAATTAAATTGATTTTTTTTCTTTTAAAAACACACAATATGGCTGAAGGGATTTTTTTCAGATTTTTTCTGTCACCCACAAAAATTCACCTCTGAGGCAAGACCAAGCCTGGAAAGTTTTAGACATAAGAGTTTTTTTCAATTATAACATTTGTAGTAAACACGACTCCCACCGCCACACTACAGTTATCCAGGGAAATCTATAAACTTAACGAGAGCTGGCATTCGCTACCATGAATTTATACACATACTTGCTTTACATTATTGTATGTGTCTCTCTCTCACATTTAGGCTCTGGAGAGGTGGTTTATTTTCATAAGCCATATTAATATGCAAACAGGCAAGGTTCACTCATTGAAAACAAATCTCTTAAAACACTGTATCTGAGAAAATACTCAGTGTTCATAGATCAGTACTATTAATTAGTCATAAGAGGGCTTTATTGTAGTATTGTGCCACAAATGCTTAGCTGATTTATTACGCACGTAGATCAAACTTGTGTTTCATTTCACCACTGGTGCACAAAAAGCTCATTACTGTGTTTTAGAAGCACCTGTGAAGACATAAATTCCTATGCAGAAGTTAAAATCGCAGTGTAGAAAAATGGAAACCAAATTCTGCATGAAATTTTCAGATGCCAGAAAACTGAATGCATAACAGTGGGAATCTTGCAGTTGACTTCACTTGGAAATGGACAAGGCCCTAAAGATACATCAGTGAGAGAAGGCCCAACATACTCTGGTTTTTAATCTGTAAAATGGAGAGATTATACAAACTAATAATTAGGAAAAACTAGGAGCTAATCCAGTTTCAGTATGAGCCACTTTGATCTTGGGCAACGTGTCAAAATCTGTTTATTGCCCATCAACTCACCTGTGGGTAAAAACAGGCCCTCAGATATCAAATGGTCCTTCTGGGAGGTGGTGAGAGAATCCTTTGTTGATGTTTATCTGTCGTCTTGTTCTATAATAATTTGCCATAGAAGAAATAACTAGAGTATTGTATCCTCCCACTGCCATGTGCCCTATGTTGTTGTTCTGATACTCATTTATAAGTAACTTGAATATGACTAGTTTGGTATGGACCTAAGCCTGAGTTATGGACATTATGAAAAGTGGTGCATCAAACCAACTGCCAGTTAAATAATATTTGGGTTATTGTGGGAATGTCACAGAGTACCCTGTCATTTTGTTTCAGCAACTTGTCCTTCCAAATGCACAGTTCGCCTTATGGCATGCTAGCAGTAAAAATGTCACTTACAATAATTACTTTTTGGTGAAAATGCTTGCTGACTTCCTACCTTCAAGCTGTTTTTTACACAGTGGGGAGATAATAAGAAATGACTTTATCCTGACTGCTCAAATGAACACTAAATGGAATTTAGGTTATTACTGTATATAGAGGGCTGTGTACTGAAATTTAAATAGTGGATTGGAAAAACTGCAGAGATTTGTTTCTGAAAATTATACTGGATCTGCTTTTTCAATCCACTTCTATCTAAAACTTAAGGCAGCTGTTGTCTGCCTGCTGCCTTCAGAATATAATATTTTCCTTAATCCTTTTAGAGGCCCCTGAATAGGCCTTCTGTGTTTCAGATGGTCTTTCCCCCAACATCTCAATGTTTTGTACTTTATTCACCATCAGTCTTTTGGCAGTAACACGCATTCAACCACTTATCCACGCCATTATTGTTGAGCTAATATAGGACTGAGTACTTCTTTCTAGAAGTCAAATGTGCCACAGAAAAAGTCTCAATACAGTCAATTTTTATTTTGCTCTGAGAACTCAGATGGTTTTGGTCCAGATCACTCTTGTCCTACCAAAAGGCTTTGGATTACATTGTCTTGGCAAAAGGACAAAAGGGAAGGAAACTACTTGTTGCCATACCTGTAGAAATTAGAGTGTAGCTTGAATCAAAATGTTTGGTGCTTCCTGGGGTCCATAGTTCTCAAAAGAAATACAAACAATTCTGCTTAAGGAGCCATGTTGTAGACATCCCACCAGGATATTTCATGCTTCTGGGAATAACAAGGTTGCATCCATCACCTAGTGTTTTAACACTTCACCATCATCCATTTACCTCCATACTTCCATGCCTAGTATCTCAATCATGCTGAAGTCCATGCTGTTCTAAAGAGTTTGTAACTAGTCAAGTCAAGCACTACCTGCAAGCCTCTGAACACCGGTATCTGTGTTGTTCTAATTTAGTTGAGTTTCTCTCCAGGATGAACCTCCTGTTGGCTATCTTCTGTAGATCTGGCCAGTGTTAGTGCACAGATAGGGCAGTTGAGGACATGCTGCTGTAAAAGCTACTTGTAGTTGAAAGAATCAAAATAACATACATCACCAATCTGTTAGATTATCCCATCCACCCTCCTGCAATTGTAGGATATAATTTCCTGCATAGTCCACATGAAGAAAAATGGAAATCCCACTTCTAAACATGCTGTGGCTTCATCCAATGCAATAGGGAATGCACAACCACAGAACATAAATCTGTAGCTCATGTAGTAATGAGGAGGTTGCTATATTGTTCTCAGCCAGCTTTGTAGTATGCCCAACCAGAGTCAAGTCGTATTCTCTCAATTCAGAAAGAAATGCAATTTTGCACTATTTTATTTTTTCTTAAATCACAGGAATTAAATATAAATATCAGCATTGCAGTTGAGCAATCAAACTATCACTGGTCAGGAAATTCTGAAGTGTAGGTATTTTTCTGCAGCATTATCACAACCATATTGGATAGCTTTCAATTTTTTATGTTATAAAAATAATATAATTAATTCACATTTAAGAAAGAAAACAAAAATAAAAAGCAGATGGGCAATGTTGACTTATTTTACGTTCATTTATTTATTTAGCTTTATATATTGTTCTTATACCACACTCTTGATTGCAGTAGAAACCTTAACTTTTAGAATTTCCTAATTTATGAACAGTTTATATGCAAGGAGACTAATGGGATCCTCCTAAGCTTGGTCCTCAAGCCACGCTCCAGTTGCATCAGATACGACCCCGATTAATTGTGCAGATCTTTGTAATGTGATCGTTTCTCTCTCCTTGGTTGTTTTGATCAACTGTGAGGTAGTTAACAATGTCGACATCTCAACTGTCATCTGCAGGCTTCAGTGATGAAGAGGGTCTGAGCACACTTCTCAAATGATTCCGGTTGTCTGCACATTCAGCCGATATCACTTCACTGATTATATGCAATTCACATTTGAAAACAGCCATGTAAAGAATAGACAGTTTTGGGGGGGTCAGTGTGCAGGGCTATGTAAATGCTTATATTCTACAGTACAAGAAGGCAGTCTTCTTGGAAACATACGGCTCAGCTGACGATAGGTGCTGGAACTAGGCGGGCTGCCGCACCCCTTGGCTGGTAATGGTTTCCGTCATGTGCAGCATTTGCAGTTTGGTTCAATGGCTCCCAGCACCTCCACTGTACAAATTCTTCCAGCACCCCTGCAGCTGACACAACCCTGCACAGTCAGACTCCAGCTTTAGAGTACTTGATTTCTCATCTCTAATGTTGCACTAACACTAGTAGTTTTTTGCATTTATATATATAATTATATTATTCTATCCCTTTTAAATATTACATCTTTCACACCCAGTATATCCAAGTGCTTTACAAAATAAATATATATGCCTTGTACCTGATCCTTCAACCTTTTGTTATTTTTCTCAGCATACAGTGTAATGATGATCTTAGAAGGGTGTGCATACAAAGGTTGTATCTGCTTTAGATATTATAAAAATCTGTGGTGTGTGCATACGTGTGTATCATACGTAGTTTGAAATCACAATACAGTGAGTGCTCCTAAAATAGACCAGTTGTTTTCCTTTGCGTTCCAAAATCAGATTCAGCTATTTTTATCTTTTTAAGTAAATAAAAAGGTTGATTGCTCTTAAAAACAAAATTCCAGGAGGCTGTTGATATGTAAAAATAAACAAAAAATTTTAACTAATCCCCTCTGTCAGCAACATATTACATTTCAGTGATAGGAGAGAGAGGTGTTGTTTTATCTTTGATGTCTGCAGTAGCAGGCTGAAAAAAACGATACTGGTGAATGCTTTTGTTTAGTCCTCTGTGAGGTGTTTTGGGTTTGGTTTTTACTGGATATGTGTGGCTTGCAGGGAATGCGTGGAAAATTGCATAGGAAATTTGCAGCTGCTCTAGTTATTTACTAAGATTTGTTTAAGTGGCACAAGGGACAAAATTAGAAGAAACTTGAACCATTGCTGTGCGGTTTATTAGCCAGGCAGCCATAATTTTGACCTTGATGTGGGCTAAAGGACACAGACCTGAGAAGAAATCTGTTTATCATGTAGGGAATTCATGCCATCCCTGACAGCGTACAGTGAACAAGATGGATGATCTGCCAGATTGGTCCCTCGCATGGGTGAATCGGGGCAAATTTACAGTACAATTCCTTTGCTGTTCCTGATACAAAAATAACATTTGCTGGGTTTATATTCTATTGTATGACGAGTCGGGGGTGAGCAGAGAGAAGAAATTAGATTTGTAGAATTCTTACTGCCTTAAAGATTTATATAGAACTTGCTCTCCTTTTATGGCTGTCTCTTTTGGATCTTTCATAAACTACTAAAAAAATTCAGTTACTTTGGTTGAGAGAGCAGTTTTTGTGAATGTGTCAGGAAGACTTTCCTAAATACAGTGTGGTAAAAGCTTCTATTGTTAAGATTTGTATTGCCTTCAGTACCCCCATTTTATTGTGATTGCATTCAAACATCATGTTTACTTATGAAGTATATTCCTCTATAATAATTGACACATCAATATTTTGTAAGAAAATGACACAGAAAACAATACCTTGAAATCTTATAGCCAAGTGAGTTTCTTGTAGCCCTACACAATATTGAACCTTAATTATTAGATTTAAATTTCTGTTGCACTTATATATCTTGCCTCTCTGAGAAAACAGAGATTAATCAAATAGTAAAATTACAAAATAGCATAGTTTTAAAATGAAACCTTTCAGTAGCCTAGCCCTTAAAAGCAGCATTTTGCTGTACTTTTTGCATACCTGGGCATTTGTTAAAGTAGAATATAAACAAGAAGGAAGGTAGTTGTAATGCTTTGATTGCAAGATAGTTATGCTATAGTCAGTTTTTCTCCTTTTTTAATTACAGAAAGCACTCCAAAGACCTCGGCCAGTTGCAGTCCTGCTCCTGAGTCTCCTATGAGTTCCAGTGAATCAGTGAAGAGTCTGACTGAATTGGTACAGCAACCCTGTCCTGCTATAGAGACAAGTAAAGATGGCAAACCACAAGAATCAAGTGAGCCACCTGTTTCTGAATCCCAGTCAACAACACCTTTGCCTCTCTCAGGCCATTCAGCACTTAGCATTCAAGAACTCGTTGCTGTCTCTCCTGAATTGGACACATATGGCATTACGAAGAGGGTTAAAGAGGTGTTAACAGACAACAACCTTGGTAAGTTGCTTTGTTCTAATGTCTTTAATGAAATAAAACAAAGTATTAATGCTTTTTTTAAAGTACTGTGTCTCTAGAAAGAATGTTAAAGGGAGTATATCAAACTGTTTAGGTCCAAAATGTAATCTGTTTTGAAATTGTCCTAATCCGATAAAGAATATCCTCCAGATTTTAAACACTACTTCCAAACAAAAAATCATTACGCTGTCACTCTTCTACATCATGTGTATGTACACCTGGCCCACCAAGCAGACTACCATCCCCAGTTCCCTGTCCACAGTCATCTGAGTCCTGTAGGCTCTTCAAACAGCAACATTTGAATGCTGGTCAGTTCTCCAGTTGAGAGGTCGTACTTCACCTCCAGCTTCTGGTATCCCTGTCCATGTAGAGATGGTAACCAGGGGCCCTAGAGCTTTGCAAATAGATGAGGGAAAGGGTTGGAAGAGGAGGAGCATCACAGGCAGATGGAAGTTAAGGAGGGATGTCATGGATGTGGTAGAGGTGGAGAAGGAGAATCCAAACACACGAGGGTAGTATGTGGAAGTGGATGGTTCCTCACAGAGGTAACAAAGTTTAATTGTTACCTCACACAGAGCCCACAAGAGCTAATGCTGCCCTTGTCTGTGGAGCAGTTTTCTGGTTCAGGATGGAGTTACCAGATGACAGCACTGTATATTATCAACCACATCAGCAGTGCATCCAAGGGAAATGTAAGGAGTTGGCTAAGGCACAGGAAAGGGAGCCAAAGAGATCTGGGTTCTACTCCCAGCTCTGCTAGTGCCTTGATCTGTGACCCCTGTATGTCAGTAACTTCTCCTGTGTCTGTTTCATTCTTCCTTTCTTAACAAGGTATTGGGAGATTTAATGCATTTATGTCTGTGAAGCACTTGGAAGTCCTCAGATGGAAGGCACTAGAGAAGGGCAGAGTATTGTAGCACCACTCGTACACAAATGTTAGACTTCTGATTATGTCACTTAATGCAGCCAGCATCTGCCATGAGGCAGGAATGCTTAGTATAAGTGTATGGAGGCTGCTCATTTCAAACTAAAAAGTGTAGTTGGGGATCTAGATATTGAGGCCTGTCTTGGAGTTGAAGTTTAGAGAAAACTATTGTCCTGTAAGTTTAAAAAGAGATTGAGGAGGAGGCTTTTGGTCATTCCTTCCCTGTACTCATCCCTTTTTCAATCCAAGGGCCAACTTTTTCCGAGGAGCTTAAACAGTTCAGACTGTCTCATTTATTATAACCATTTACAAACATTAATATACCCAGCTTCTGCTAAGTCTACTGTATTTTAGCAAACAGGATTATATGACCCTTTTTCAGTCAGTTGCAGAATAACAGCGGCTGCCATCTTAGACTAAAGTAAGACCCATTTTACGCTTTTTTTTTCTTTTTTTTTTTTTAGTGTCATTCACATTCATTTAAAAAAAATTCTAGGCAGATCCTCTACAAAAAGTCATACATGAAAGCGAGTCCCATTAAACTTGAGGGAACTTCTCATGTGCTTATGTTTGTATAGTCAGAGTGCTTATTCTATGGAGCTACTCACAGTAGTAAACTCTACACGTGGTTGTAAGGGTTTGTAGGATCAGGCCCTTCATTTTTGGTTCAGAATGCTATTGGGTACTGTTCCTCCTCTGGTGTTCCAGAGAGGGTTTGAAAAGTATTTTTGTTTACATTTATTTTGTATGCCATTTTTACTTAGTCTTTTTTTTTTTTTTCCCCCATGATTTTTGTTTTCCTACAGTGTGGCTGACAAGCCTAAAAAGCAGCAGAAGAGCCAGGAAATGTGCCCCAAACTCTGCATTAGGTGTGGAAAAAGTTTAAATGTCTCCTTTTGCCCTCAGTGTGCTGAAGTGCCAGATTTACTCAGTGCTGAGGCTTCTGTTCTAGTCCACGGGGCCACATGAACCTGTCTCAGCCAATTCCTAGTGGCTCAGTAGTTCACAGACCATTAGCCACTAAAGAGGGCATTAGAGTGAAACTGGTTTGGGTCACATGACCCATTAAATTGGATTGTGTTTGGAAAGTCTTCCCTCATGGGCCGCCTTGGATTCAAACACCAGTAAAAATTCTAGCAACCAATACTAACACTGCCAGCAGGGAGATGTTTGTAGCACAATAAGGATTTTCCAACTGAGGCAGCACATCACACTATCACAAAGAGGAGAAAATGTAACAAGCTAACAAAAAGTCCTAAATCTGGGGGGCTGCAGAAAGTGCCAAAATGCTGTAAAGAATTTTCCATAACAAGCACAACAAAAGTAGGTCACTAAATACAAAAGCTAACTCTTGTGGCTACCGAATGGCAGTAAAGATGGGGCAAACTAAATGGCATGGGTTTTGCAAATTCTCTGAAATCTATATTTAAAAAATACAACTCTTCAATTACTGTTTGAGTATATGGTGTATGATACATCTGCTCCCTACCGGTAATGATTTATAATCTGGTTCCCATTAGCTTTACAGTCTTTCAAACCAGGTATTCGATCCCTTATGGTTGTTCTTAGGGAAGTAGAATAAACACAGCAGAATAAAAACATTTCAGTTTTGCCTTTTGCCATCCACATAATATTAATGTGATATTTGCAGTATCCCCTAACTTTTCATACATAATATTGGGCATACTTAAAGATTGCTGGGAATACTAAGGGAATGTTGTTTAGTTACAAAGACAATTGAGAAGATTTAAAGAGGAACTGCTGTAAATAGGTTACAGTGCTAATACTCATTCTGGAAGTTTCAACTAATTGGCAGTTTTAAAGATAAATAGAGGGTTTATTTCAAAATATCCCCACTCAGTACCAGGGTACAGATATACTCTGGAATGCAGATGAACCAAAACTGGCATTTACTCTGATATTTCAGAATTTCAGGTAATCAGGGTTTACCCGTACATGGACAGGTACAAAATGAAAAATGAATGTATTTTAAAACAGTGTAGTTGAAAATCACTACTTTTACTTGCCAAAATATGAGTTTAGGGTTCTGTATTTCCACAGTAATAGCCAAGAAGAGGGACAGCTTTAGGTAATATTGGGCTCCACACAAAGTAACATGCACACAGAGTTCTCCCTCCCCAGTTTAGAGTTGCCAACTTTCTAATCGCACAAAACCGAACAGGCCTGCCCCGCCCCTTCACTGCAGCCCCGCCCCTGCTCACTCCATCCCCCCTCCCTCCATTGCTCACTCTTTCCCACACTCACTCACTTTCACCGGGCTGGGGAATGGGGTTGCAGTACGAGAGGGGTATAGGCTGTGGGCTGGGGGTGCAGGCTCTGGGGGATGCCCAAGGATAAGGGGTTTGGGGTGCAGGAGAGGGCTCTGGGCTGGGGCCGAGAGGTTCAGAGTGCAGAAGGGGGTGTGGGCTCAGGGCTGGGGATGAGGGGTTTGGGGTGCAGGAGGGGGGATGGGATGGGGCAGGAGGTTGGGGTGCAGAGGGTTGAGGGCTCTGGCTGGGGGAGTGGGCTCTGGGATGGGGCTGAGAATGAGGGATTTGGAGTGTGGGAAGGGACTCCAGTCTGGGGCAGGGGATTAGAGGTGTGGGAGAGGGTACGGGATCCCAGCAGCTCTTACCACGGCTCCGAGGAAGCAGTCACCAAGTCCCTGACGTCTCTAGGCACATGGGAGCCAGATGGCTCTGCGCAGTGCGCAGTGCACGCTGCCTTCACACCCACAGGTGCCACCCCCTGCAGCTCTATTGGTCGTGGTTTCTGCCAATGGGAGCTGTGGAGCTGGCACTGGGGGACAGGGCAACACATGGAGCCTCCCTGTCCCTGGCTGACCCAGCTCCTAGGGGTTGCAGGGATCCGGTGGCTGCTTCTGGGGGCAATGCGGAGATAGGTCAGGTAGGGAGCCTGCCTTAGCCCTGGGCTCCCGCTGCACCACTGACTGGACTTTTAAGGGCTGACCAGAGCTGCCAGTGTCCACTTTTGATTGTGCAAAAACCAGATGCCTGGCAACCCTGTCCCAGCTTTATATACCCATGACCACCCCCTCCTCTGACTGCCCCTTATTACAACTCCCTCAAGCTTCTGTTGAAGGAGCAGATGGGCAAGGATTTATTTGGATGCATCAGGAGTCCCTGCCACACACGCACACACATATACCTCAGGAGTCCACACACACCCCTCCGCTGTCCCAATAAATCAGGAAACTAAAAAAGGGAGCCAGTGTGAAATTTTCCAAGGGCTTAGGTCATATGGGCCAAGACTACCACTGGCTAACATCCCTTACACCTAGAGCAAGTGAAGGAAAATACTTTGTTGGGGGGCAGACACAGGACCCTGAGGCCAAGTCTTAGCAGGTAAAAAGCTTTTCAGATTACTTTACAATATACAGTAATTAAAATACTATCAAAAATCAGGGTTTGACTCAGATGACTGCAGGCTTCTCTTTTGTAGCAAAAGTGATTGCATATCAGGACAGTTTTGCTCAAGAAAAGCATTAAGTGAAGGTTGTTAGAAAACAAACTGTCTGGCCTGGTTTCAAGTGCGGTGGACATTTTCTGTAGTTACTGCAAAGTTAAATCTTAAACATGTAAATGAAAACAATAACTGTGTACATTCAAAGTATGTATGTCCAAAATACATACAAATTGCTACCATGCTAGAGCATAGCATTTGAAACAGGGCTTAAGTACAGAATTCTTGAGAGCAAGTACTACATAAAAGTTACAAAAATACACTTTTACTACATTTTGTAAATGGTGCCTACCTGCAATTGCTAAAGCACATTTACAATAGTAGTACAAACAATATAAAATGGAAAGTATTTGCATGTGTCTGTGAAGACACTAGCATGAATGTTACTGAACAGGAGAGGTGTACAGTATTAGCATTGGTTTCACTGATGGAATTGTCTGTATTATCTTAATGGAAGGAAGCAGTTATAGGACCTTCCCTCATAAAACCTAAGTAGCTGTAGTTGTCTTGCTGGAGTTGACTGCTTAGTTAAAAGCTTGATTTACTTTTTAAAATCTTATTACTTTTTACTTTTGCACATTATGTCCATTATAAGGTCCTGATCCCAAAAGGTATTGAGCTCCTCTGCTTGCCAGAATCAGACCCCGACAACTAAACTAAAACTAAGTAATCTCCAGCTTGAATGGGGGAAGAGCTATTATTCTTCCTTTTATTTCTGTTGGGTTTTCAGGCAAGTGTGAAGTAAGAATAATTGACAGTGATTATATATACCAGAGCTCTGCTATTCCTTCAAAGAATTTGGTCCCCTTCCACCTTCTAGCCTTTCTTTTGCATTGTTTTCTTCTTTTTAGTTTAGATTTGCCACTTAGCTGAATGAATACATTTCAGTTTTGATTTCTTATTAGGTCAGCGTTTGTTTGGGGAGACAATCCTAGGGCTAACGCAAGGCTCAGTCTCAGACCTCCTGGCTCGCCCAAAGCCCTGGCACAAATTGAGTTTGAAGGGGCGGGAGCCCTTTGTCCGCATGCAGCTGTGGCTAAATGATCCCAACAACGTGGAGAAATTGATGGATATGAAGCGAATGGAGAAAAAAGGTAATTTGTAGCAGATTGCTGATGCATATTTTTTATTATTTCAAATGGGACCCTTTTTTAAACTATCCGTGAGTGTTATATAGGTTATATTGATCCAGCATTATTGAAGGATATGGAAGGGGCTTCACAGCATCTTTCTGTTTGCCGAACTTGATGCTAGCTTTGCTCTTTCTTTTTTTGTAAAAAACACCCTGAATGCTCAGTGTCAGGAAGCCATTGCTAGATTCACTATAGAATTAATTACTGCTGCCCTACTGCATCAGTGATAACTTGTCTTACCAAATGAGAAACGTGAAAATGACAACTGGCTCAGGATATTCATTACTAGGACCACAACCAGTCTCAGATGTTGGGATGGAGGGAGTAAGCAGTGATTCCTAAGGGAACTTCTTGCTGTTCTAACACTGGTGATCACTAGGAGGAAAGATGAATGTAGTGATTTAAAATGATTCTATGAGGTGCATTTGTATCATTTAATTTAGTATCCTTTGTGATTCTGGCTCCCCTCATCTGCTTAGATCAAAAACATTTATCTATTATGTCTCTAAATTGTTATATACAATTTTATTATGGAACGTGTCCTGTGGATTTCAGATCCTTCTCTTTATTTTGAATCCATTGCTGAGAAATAGCAATTACAAAAACAGCCACCTTTTAGTACCATCACATGATTCTACAACACAGAAGTTCCAGATGCTGACTTCTAGCAGCAGTTAGCTGAGGGCAGAATTGTGTACATTCCAGCTAGTTATCCTGGATGAAGATAGTGCATCTTTGCATCAACGTGCTACTGTTGACTGATTTCACAGTAACACTAACATGTCATGAAGAAATTTTGTGGTTATACTGAAAATTGCAGTTAAGGGGGCTTGTAGGAGAGCTAGTAGTCTCCTGTTGAAAGTGAGTAAGAGAAACAAATCCCTGCTACAGTAACTTCTGGTAGTACAGCACAATGCAATATCTCATCAGAAATTGCATGAGGTCTTCCACTGGGAGCAGAATCCTCTCAGGTTTCCCACTTAGCACTGTAAACTAAAGGGAGCTGAGATGGTTTCTGCTGCATTAGAAACAGAGCGAAAATAAATGGGCCAAATAGCAAGATTTGTAACATTCCTAAGAGATTATCCTGTACAACATTGAATAAAACCAAATAAAAAATAATTAAAAAGTAACATTGACAGCCTTCTTTGGAAAAGAGTTTCTAAACTGGATTTTTATCAAAGTCTGACGTAATACATATGCTGTAGGAAAGGAAACTGTGCCTGAATAAAGATAAGGCTGTAAATTGTTTGAGGGCCTCAGCTAAGCTCCTGAACTGTGTAAGTGCTGTCCTGGTAGCAGAGCACTGGAAGTGAATTCAGCCCTGTATTCGCTCCAGAGTTCTCTCTTGCAGCTAAGGGTCCTGTTGTTCAACCATTTAAATTACCCTGGAGCCACATCAGCAATGTAAATTTCCATTCAGATAGTGTCAATGAAAGAACGTTGCAATGGTTTCTGTTGCCAATGAAACATTACAACCAATTATTCTTCTCCCACATTTTATCATAGGAATAAATTGATAGTTATGATAAACGTGAGATGAGCATATCTCTCCCCCACCGCCGTCAGTTTGAAACTTATGCTATGAAAGCCCTATATAAACAGTTCAGCAGACTTATAACATATGTAAAATCAACTTTTAGGAGAGTCTTCAGACCCACCAAGATCAGACTCCTTCCCCCCACTTTCCTTACTTTGAATAATTAGCTTCTGCAGCATATGGCACACCACTGTGCATGCTACTGGAAACATTGCACTCCACAGTGAATAGGGCTGAAGCCTCCTGACAGGAGAAATGTTAATTCTCTATATTTCCCCATCATTTCATTTTTAATAAACTTGTTCAGTACCAGGTAGGATAAGAATTCTATTTAAAAAGGGCTCTGTTTTACCCCACTAGGCAGGCTCTAGTGGTGGGCATGCCGTTTCCAGCTGAATGCATGCTGGGAAGACTCACCAAGGGAACATGGTAATGCTGGGGCTACAACGACAGCAATGAAAAAGGTGGTAAAATCCTGAAATAGAACTAGGCCCAACACCAAGGATCCAGGTCCAACCTTCCCATGGACTGGATTTAGGAAGTGAGTTTGGTCATTATGAAGTAGTGGTTAATGGATAAATTCAAAACTATATCCAAAACCAAACTTCTCCAAAACTCAGGGATGTTTGTAACTTGCCTTTTGAGTTGAGTCTCTCCTTATTTGAAAATGTGCTGAAATCTCCCCTGACCTTGTGTATATTCACCACATACACTTAGAGTTAAGATTGTTTAAAATAATATTTGCAAATCATCTTTAAAGCATCTAGAGTGCTTCATGCAGAGCTCATAGCTAGTTATCTGGTTTAGCACACTGACAGATGCCATAATATGTGATCTTGAACCAGTGGACCGATGGTCTGATAACCTGTTCTGGATGAAAAAATACCAACTAGTGGATGTTGTGGGTTTTTTGCAGTGGGGCTCCCTGTAAGTCATCATTTTTCCTTTATTCTAGTCTCATGAAAGATACAGACTTAGCAGTTGTTGCTTCATAGTGACAGCATTGAGAGTGAGGGCAGGTCTGCACTTGGATGGAACACCTCCCAGGAAATTCTAGTTCTCCAGGAAGTGGTGTTCATCCTCTTGAGTTTGGCCTGAGCTGTTGTCCCAGAAAGAAGTCTGAAAACTCTGTGTTGCTGGAGGTGCCATCTTTTGGTTGTGAGATAAGAGAATCTGACCACTCATTAAAGATCTTTTTGCATAAGAGGAGGGTGTTAAGCCCAGTGACCTGACCAAATTCTGGCAGCTTCAGTTGGATATAGCACACATTTTTTACATTTTTATTTAGATGTGCTCTTCTCCTTCATGTCGTCTCCTAAATTTCTGTGTAATGTTGCAGTGTTCTAATGAGCAGATACCATTCTTCACCCTTGTTTTGGCTGTCACAGCGGTGAATAAAGGGAACCCTGTGTCTAGTTTGTATATCAGTAGAAGTTTGTGAAACACTTCAATCTGAAAAGACTCCAAAGACCTTTTATAAATGTAAGATAATATCATTTTCTTCATATTAATTGCCAGCATTACAAGTTGAAGCATTTAGCTCCACCTCAGGGGCTGCAGAGGTAGGGCCCCATATGTTGTTTACCACTAAGTGCTTCCCATTTTCCCCACTGGTTGACACATCCTATATAGCTTTGGTTGATTGGAACAACCTTTAAAACTTTCTTATATAAACAATGTGGGTGAGGTAATATCTTTTATTGGATCAACGTCTGTTGGTGAGCGAGACAAGCTTCTGAGCCAGCCTCAGGTCCTGAAGAAGAGCTTTGTGTGGCTTAAAAGCTTGTCTCACTCACCAACAGAAGTTGGTCCAGTAAAAGATATTCCCTCCCCCACCTCCTCTCTCTAATATCCTAGGACTGACATAGTTGCAACTACATTGCATATAACTTTCTTAAATGGGTGCAGGATGGAGCTTCTTACACTCTGCTCCATACCAGCAACCTTTCACAGTAAGCAATCCAACAGGCAAGTCCTCATATTCAGGAAAAAATGTAGGCAGTTCAGGTACCCAGGAAGGTTAAACAGTATGTTCAACATTCACTTTCATACTCCTGTGACTGTGTAACAGTCCCAGTAGATCCACCACCAGTACAGAGAGTGAAATGACAAAGCAGACCTGGACACTAAATGCCCAGGCAGTCCTGCAGAGGAAAAGGGTACTCTGTTAAAGCAGCTCCCTGGTACTGTAAGGAGGATGAGCTCTGTACTTAGAAAACTTGAGTTGTAGCTCAAGGTGGCCTGTCTTTTTTTCTTTTCTTTTTTTTTATCATCTATGCATCCTATTCCTAAAGATAAAACCTGTGGTAAAGAAATGCATTTCATGAAAGACTTCGTTGCTGGCTTAGGTGACCCACTTCACAAGCTTCCAGATCTCTATGGCGTGAGTCTATGCTCTGAAAGATTTATATATATATATATTTAAAAGGTATTTATCTGGCCATTGCCACATTGTATTGATCAAGGTCATCTGGAAGTGCTGTTTTCTCACTGCGAGGGAAAGGCCTCCTCGACAATGCTCTTGCATGACTCTAATCCCATCTCCCTCCACCCAGTGCAAATCAATCAAGGCAATGACATCATTAGCAAATCTCTTTCCTCAGTGAACTTAACAGGATGGTTCACCACCACCCCTCTCCCCGTGAGGATGAAGGCACCTAATGGAATTGCTCAGATTCCCATCACTGACCTAACTGAGCTACCTGCACACAGCAGGAGTACCATCAAATCGTATTGTAAAAGAATCTTGCTTAAAGGAAGGAGCTGTAGTTTGTTTTTCTTTTTTATAACTTGTCTCCAGTGTATGCATCTAAGACAAGATCTGTAGGAATAAGCAGCAAACCTCTGAAATATTCCTTAGGGCTGAGGCAAAATTGTCAGGATTCCACAGGCTCCAAGCGCCATCTTGTGTTGGAACATGTTTGTGATTTCAGCTTTTATCAACTACTGTAGTTTAAATTTAATCCAGTAGGAAGCTTTAAATACCAAGAAAGACAGAACATTTCAGTTCCAATGCAGCATAACTGTCCTAACAGAATGTATATGTGAAAATGTCATACTCATAAAATACTCAGACTTTTGTTGAGTAACATTAGAACTATGCACCACACCTGATAGCTGCTTTCAACTACCTGAAAGGGGGTTCCAAAGAGGATGGATCTAGACTGTTCTCAGTGATACCCAATGACAGAACAAGGAGTAATGGTCTCAAGTTGCATTGGGGAGGTTTAGGTTGGATATTAGGAAAAACTTTTTCACTAGGAGGGTGGTGAAGCACTGGAATGGGTTACCTAGGGAGATAGTAGAATCTCCTTCCTTACAGGTTTTTAAGGTCAGGCTTGACAAAGCCCTGGCTGGGATGATTTAGTTGGAAATTGGTCCTGCTTTGAGCAGGGGGTTGGACTAGATACCTCCTGAGGTCCCTTCCAACCCTGATATTCTATGATTCTATGATTAACTTATGTCCATTATTTGTCTCACATATTCACCAATGGGGTGGAAAACTTAGAAAGGTTTGTGGTCAGTTTGTGCTCTCTTCCCTACCACCTCTGCCTTCTCTTGTGGTCTCATTCGGATCCATGCCAGAGTTCATTTCCTGCTCCTTCCTGCTCTGTCCTTCCCAGCATGCATCCCTCCAAGCTCGCAATTTGGGATCTTTGCATTTACTCTGCAGTTCTTGTATTTGGTGATTTTATATTTGCATGGTTCTGTGTTTCTCTTTCAGCCTACATGAAACGACGGCACAGCTCAGTTAGTGACAGTCAACCTTGTGAGCCCTCTTCAGTTGGAATAGACTATAGCCAGGGAGCCAGCCCACAGCCACAGCATCAGCTAAAGAAACCACGAGTAGTGTTGGCACCAGAAGAGAAAGAGGCTCTAAAACGAGCATATCAGCAAAAGCCATACCCCTCGCCAAAAACCATTGAGGAACTCGCTACACAGCTCAACTTGAAAACCAGCACAGTGATCAATTGGTTCCACAATTACAGGTACAGTACATGTCCCACACAGCATCTTCAATGAGCACAATATATACTCTAGCCCTAAAAGGCTGTTAATTTCTATCTGTCTTAACTAGTGTTGGGCAGTGATACAGAAGGGACTGTCTCGTTAGCAAGGAGTTTAGAGTAATAATGATGGTGCAAACAGTATATGCCAGTTTTAAAATAATTCCTGGGAAACAAAAATACCCACATATTGACTTACATATGTCTTTCTTGTCTGTGAGAAATTCTGCATTTTGATTTGATATGTCAGAGTGGGACTTTAAACTGTCAGGGGTCACTGTTGTAGGATATTTATAATTCATATTGTAGTCTACCAGATAGTGTGTACACTACTGCCTTCTATTGGATGGAATCAGAACTATTCTTTTGACATAGGTCCTACAGTGCTGAAAATTAAAGGAGATTTTCCTTTAGCTCAAGATATAGAGACCTGTGATTTGGGACCAGGAGAATGTGTTCTGTCATCATGAAGTTCCAAATAGTCATGGTGTGCAGCCTAGTGACAACCATGATGGCTGAGGTGGCTGCAAATTTATTACACTATTATGATAAATCCTTGATTCTATGATTCATCCTGAAATGAAATGAGATTAGAGTCTCAGTTTAATCCCTTGTTCCCTTTTAAAAAGAACCACAATTGGGTGCATTGAGTAGTTTCTGACTACTGAAGACCCAGTGCTTGACCAGCTTGACCACTGAGAAGTAGGAGTTGGATAAACACACTCAGATTTTGTCTGAAAGGAATTGATCAGGAATCCTCATCATCTTAACACACTTTTGTCCCAGAAATTGGCACTGATCATTATAACAGTTATAATTTGAGAGGTAGAAGAAAACATACAAGCCTCAGTCCCTTGCTTTTTGAACCAAGGCTCCCTGATTATCATAGGACAGTTTAAAAAACCTTAACAAACAATTCACATTTTAAAAGATTTCTCCCTCTGAGCTCTCCTCTCTGCTGCTTCCGAGGCCACTGTGGACACAAAAAAAGACTCCTTGTTAATGACTGAGCTAAGCAATAGCAATGTGCTGTTCTCACTTACACAGATGAATGAGAGTACACTGGTGACATGTGTTATCTTCCTCATTATCATGAGGTCTTCTGTTAGGCACATTGTGAGAAAGCACGACAAGTCATGATCGATCAGCACATTTAGCCACACCACACTATACATGAATTCAGAATAGTCCTGCAGTTACAGACAACGTAAAATATGTACAAGCGAGGCAGCAACCTAATCTAATGGTTGGAACACGACATGGAATCAAGAGTTCGGGTTTTGTTTTGTGACCATGAGCAAGTCATTTATGGCCTGACTGAAGTCAGTGGGATTTTTTTGAGTGCTCAGCACCTCTGAAAATCAAGCCGTGGACTACTACTACTCGATGCCTTATTTTCACCGTCTGAAAAACAAGAATATTAACAAGGGTTTTGTGAACTTGAAATAATGTCTATGAAATGTTTTTAAAGCCTCAGCAGAAAGGAGTTTTGTGAATGTTAGGTATCTTTATTATTTTTATTATTTATTAATATATATAAGGTGGTACAAGAAATGAATTCATGGAACTGCAGAAGTTTCCCTTTCTAATTATAAGGAATCTTGAAAGATAAGAATGTGGCGTGTTTGTTGTATTTTAAAGGCGTCAAGTGCCCATTTTCAAATTTAGCTTGCATTGTGGGTTTTAAATCTTCCATACAACTGCTGTCTGTCCCATTTACAAACCTTAGTGTACTGTTCCTCTTTAATTTGATACCTTTTACTTAATGTCTTGCTGTCATGGATTCGGGGTCTCAGGAATCTTGTTACTGCAGTGCTTATCCATCAGGTGTATGGCTTATGCCATACATTCCACAAACTGTTGCTGCATTAGAGTATGCCACCACAGCCATCTTTGTGTAAAGAATGTGTGTTGGCACATGTATGTCACTGCAAGAGGCACTATGGAAATACCTGAGAGAGAGAATTTCACTTTGAAATATAAATATTCAGAAAAGATTTCATTGTATCCACAAACACATCTAAACTTTTCTGTTTGTTTCCAGAACTCAAGATTCAGCACGTACATAAGAATAATATACATCTGACTGTATTTATTTGCATTACATAAGCTCCCAGAGGCCCCTTTTGAAATTGGGACCCCATTGTGTTAGAAGCTGTAACAAATACATGTTAAGAGATGGTCCCTGCCTCAAATGACTTACATTCTAAATAGTGGGACAGACAAAGGGTGAAAGAAAGGAAGTAGTATTAACCCCATTTACACATGTGAAGTTGAGGCACAGAGATTAAGTGACTTGTTCAAGATCACTTAGAGAGCCTGTGGTAGAGGTAAGAATTAAACTTTGTTCTCTTGAATCTCAGTCCAGTGCTATTACATTATTAAACTCCATTCAACTTAATTTATAAAAGTTCCAGGAAACATCACTATATTAAGTGTCTATTTATGATACTGGAAATTGTGCAAAGACATGTACAGTGAACTCCAGCATAGTCCCTAGGATAGCCTCATATTTTGAATAACACTGAAGAATGTCACTGGGTGTGATTGTAGTGGTCTTCATTTTCCACTGATAGGCACTTTCTGTCCAGAATTTCCTAGCTGCTGCCACCAGTTCCTGTTTATTGTACAGACTTTGTCTCCTAGTTAATGTTATGCTTGATTGACTTCCAGACCTAGTGTGTTGGGGATCAATTCCAGGGATTTGCACATCCATCAGTCAAGCCCATACTAAATAGAACTGTGGCCAAATATTCAGTGAGCCTGCTGTGATTCACTATCTTAAGTGGAACTGTGGTATTTTAAATGACATATTTCTTAGGTGGGCAGACACAAAGTTCTCCGTTTCCTTCTCCTGACTCTGTGAGCACGTCAGGAGCAGTGTGCTTTGGGTCAATGCCTGTAAAGGTAGATTTATAAGAAGTAAATAAAGCCTAGTAATAAACACAAAATGCATGGAAGTAATGTTAATAGCAAATTAATATTACTACCTATGGTCCCCGGTCTGGTGAATATTATTCTCCGAGGGACATTTATAGACTGGTAATCCCTGAGAAAAGCCATGTCAGCAATTACTGCCGAAGCACTCTACTGTCTCTGAAGCAAGTCAATAATGTCATTAGCTTCAGACACAAAGCAGACGTTCCAGCAGTGTTCTGTTGCTAGTCTATGTTCTTCCCAGTATACATTAGTTCCTGCAAGAAGTTTAAGGTTCTAATGAAAACTTGCCGCAAACATGAAAAGGGTTTTTCATCTATGACTTGAAAGACAAGGCAGCACTTCTTCATTAAAACCAGTGGTGTTTTTCTTTTTGATGAAGTTTTCTCTAAATTGTTACTGAGTGTACACTATTCCTGTGCTGAGCTTCGTTCTTCTTGTTATCTAGGAACATGGGGCATATCTTGCAGTAGAATGCACAGAGGTCATAAACAATTCTATTAATCACAGTTGAATTACGATTATATAATTGATTTAGTTATCAAGGCTAAGTAAAACCCCAGGCCACACATCATTTCATTTCCCTGTGAGATCCAGGACATTGGGAAACTCCTTATGGGAAGCTCAAATAAAATGACATGTACCTTGCTGGGTGATTTTTACACACTTCATGTTGTAGGAAGCACAGTTGACCATTCGGTGACTTTTACCCATATGTGGAGTGCATTAATTTCCTAGGAGTGCACTGCCTGTCATGTGGTTATTAATGTTCTGAAATTAAATTTATAAACAAAAAATAAGGCAGAAGTCACACTAGGCTCATAGACTGAAAACCAGTCAGAAAGCTGCACTGCCCTAAAGTTGATTCAGAATTATATTCTTATTTTTGATCAGGGTTTCCTGTTTGTAATAATTATTTTTTCTGTTTTTTGTTAAATTGTGGGCAAGTCATGGCTAATTTGTAGGAGCAGAAATCAGAATGTTGTTGGTGTTTTTGTTTCCCCTCTTAACTATATATTAAAAAAATCCCTTCTGAATTCCTATGCCCTCGGAGCAGAGAGGAATCTGTAGGTTCTTCAGGCACTCTCTGAAACTTCATGCTTTCAGAAGTGAGATTCTTGAGAATGGGAGATCTTTAGGACCTTTTCTCTTGATCCCCCTTTATAATCCATGTACGATCCTGCAAAAATTGTAAATGTCAGTATGTGTGTAACTTGGATTGAAGTTCTCCTAAAGCAACAAGTATTGTTTTAATTAAACTAGAAGGTCTATTTATGATGTAACACTCTGTCCTTCTAGAACAATTCTGTTATCTGCACGAAAATTAAATTTACACTGTTTGCATTATTGAACTGAACAGTCAGAAGGAATCAGATTTACAACAATTATATATGCAGTGTTGTTGTAGTCATGTTGGTTCCAGGATATTAGAGAGACAAAGTGAGTGAGGTAATATCTTTTATTGGATGACTTCTCTTTAAATCTCTTAAATTTTGGCACATTGTGAGTATTACCCAAAGTAAAAATGGGGTGCAAATCCAGACATCCCCTTTCTCTTCCTGCTGCACTTTGGGAGAGTTTCTATATGGATATGGACTTTGTAGGTTGGGCCTAAACAAAGTGCTGTTTAAAAGCAGGTATATGACGTATCATAGTAAAGTATTAAAGAAAAGCCTTGACTGCATTTCATGTTCTTTCATGTGTTTCTTCAGCTCATCCTTTGAATATATAAACACTTCTAAGGATTCAGATTTGGCACTTCTGTCTACAGGCCAAGGAAAAAGCTTGTTGTGAATATGTTTTCATTTTTTTTGTCAGTTCCTTGAGAAAACATACATTATATATTACTGTAGTCTATGATTATGAATGACTAGCACCAAACTTATTGTTCTGTTACCATGTCTTCTAGATCTCGCATCCGTCGAGAGCTGTTCATTGAAGAAATCCAAGCAGGAAGCCAGAGCCAGGCTGGATCAAGTGACTCTCCTTCAGCCAGAAGCAGCAGGGCAGTTCACAGCTCTGAGGGAGACAGTTGTGATGGTGTGGACACAGAAGGCCCACCTGAAGGAAAACAAAGTGGTCTGGAGGCGGACGAATACAGCAATGCAACCACAAAGTCTCAGGGAGGGCAAGCAGAGTCAGCTTTTGAAGCGGGGGAAGAGGTACCACAAGATGCCAGATCATCAGAGAAAACAGAGTCATTCCATTTGGGAATGGAGAGCCTGGAGGATACTGATGATGAGGGTAGGCTCAAAGCACCACGTCAGAGTTCTCCACCAGGGTCTCAAAGTTCAGGAGAAACTCTGGAGACAATGCCAAACTCTGCTACAGAAGAGGATGCCTCTACCTCAGCTGCCTCCACCTCAGTCCTTACAGGGGAGAGCTCCTTCAAGTCAAAAGAAAGTTCAGAGAAAATGTTGAGTGTGCCAAGTACAAGTTCCACATTGGCTGCAGGTTCACAGAAAGCCAACTCTATTCAGAGTTTATTCAGCTTTTCCGAGGCAGCAAGCTCCAAGAACACGCGGGACAACACCTTGAGGAAAAAGAAAGCAGCAAACTTGAACAACATAATACACCGTTTAGAGAAGGCCGCTAGTCGAGAAGAGCCCGTTGAATGGGAGTTTTGAGATTAAACTCACCCAACTCTAGAGAGCTGGGAAAGTTAAACTGGACTTCTACTGGTTTTATTGTGTTGCGCACTTACCGCCCTGCAGGCCACAGGGCAAAAACGCCATAGGCCAAGGTGCATATAGAAAACAAAAGGAGCGTTAAGCCCAATTTATGTTTGTGTTTTCAAGGAAGAAAACTGAAATGTGTGGTCAAGCTTTTTTGTACCCTGAAGTGTTTTTATTAATGCCCTAAGTGATTTCCACAATTTCTGGAATAACTCATACAGCTTTGCCTTGTGCCCTCCTCTTTGGTGTGGGCTTTAAAAAAACAAAAACACAAAAAAAAATCAAACCCACATATTTAAAGGGGGCTTTTTATCTGCCATCTAATGGCTACGGAGCGATAATACACTATTATCTTCTTAAACCAGGAAAAAAGGGGAGATTTTTCAAAAAGGAAAAATAAAGTTTTTTGTAGCTGTTCAGTTGCCACTAAGAGATTGCACAGTCAACCGACTCTAAACACACTAGTTTGGATTCCTAAATATTTTCAAGAAAAGAAAAGAATTGTGTTGTTTGAAACTTTGAATTAAAAAAAAACACGTACTCAACATATTTTTTAACAAAACAAAAAAAGTCACATCAGGAAAATATCTTAATTTGTGGTAGCTGACTTAGTGTTTTCTTGTAAGTGAAATAGAATATTGACATGTAGTGCACATTGTTTCATAGCTTTAACTGATTCTGGTCTTTTGCAGACCAGAATTTGTTTAATACACTCCATTTTAGGCCAAATCAGGACAAAAAAAATCTGAATCTAGGTATTTTATAATCTGCTTTTTAACCTCTAACCACAGAGCACGCTGATCAGACCTCATATCCAGGAGGTTTAAGAGAGAACTTAGAATAGCATGTACTTGATCATTTCATTGACTTGTAGTATATCTAGTACCTTTTTGTTTAAGAAAGAGAAATGAAAAAAGTTGGCCAGTAACATTTCAGCCTGCAGCTCTGGGGACATATTTTACAGCCTGAAGCATTCAGCTAACTTGAAATCAGTTAGTTTCATTTACATGTGTAACTGATAACACACACCACTAAGAAGGAATTGGGGCCTGCCTCAGATGAAGAGATTTCATCCTACAATAGGTAGCCCTTCACTGACTCTCTTCCCACCATAAGCACTGATTTAAATGTTTTAGTTTGTGGGAAGTTTATTTTTTGTAGAAAAAGAATACATTGCAGGTATCAGATGGGCTGTGACCAAGATGTAAATAGCCCAAACTCCAAACCAAAATACTCGTGCTTTGGAATCCCAGTCCAGACTATTCCACCCTTTGGAAATTTAGCCTCTTCAGATTATTTTATGCACAGCATAAAACTGATCAAAGTACAAATCAAATTCTGACTTGTCTCTAACTCCTCCTGTTGTCTATATGTATATGCGTGAGCATAGAGGTGTGTGGAAGGATGTGTGTGTGTGAGTGTGTGCGTGCAATTTTATACGTCTGTGTATTTTCTTATGTACTTGTGCACACATAGAGTGCATTACTGCCACCTTTTTTCAATAAGCTGTTTTATCAGTTATGGCTTCTACAAGTTTGCTAATTTAGACTCCTTTATTGCCATATCTTTAAAACTAACAATAGATGATTTCGGTATATATATATATATTTTTTTTTGCTTATTTATAGGTGCTGTATTTTATTATCTGATTGTTAGGAAGGGATGAAAGGGGGCAAATATTCTTTAGAGGGATAGACTGCCGGCAGTATTGGGTATAATTTACAAGATGTAGTTGTCATACTGTATATTATTGATTGAAGACTTTTTGACCGTATTGTGTATCATTGAAACCTTTGTCTTAGGTCAGCATCTTTTGATGACACTTTAATGGTGCATTCATTACTTCTTAAGTTTAATTAATATTACTTTTTTGATTTTGGGAGGGTGGGGAAAGGAGTTCCAATTTTAAAGGTATGCTCCCAATATTACACCTCAGTGTGCTTGTATTAATTAACTAGTAGGACTTTGACTGTACGATGTGAACCCACATTTCTTGCATGATGTTTTAGAAGTGATGTATTTCATTTACAGTCTCAATGTGCAACAGCAGCACTTAGTTCAGGTTTTCACAAATTAAGCGTCACTACACTATTAGCCTTTTCATGAATACGAAAAGAAGGCTCTAGGAGGCTGAAAGGCAGAGATTTATTTACCTGTTTTTACTGTCACAGTCGTTTCAAATTACCTGCTTGGATAACCAGAGACTTAGCTTGTGGTGCATGATTCAAATTTGATAAACAGAGACCACAACTAGCCCTTTCTGTGGTGAGCTGAAGAGAAAATTAGGAACATGTGATTGCACTATCTAGAATCACTGTGACTTCTACTTAAAGAGACATAACGTTTGGCTGAGAAAACTTACAGCGAAGGACATGGTAAATCAAAACATTACCATTCGAAATCTTCTTTTCACCGCAGTGTCTCCTTAAAAGCAAATGTTTTGATTTGGTTTATAAAACTCATCTCCATTTATGAATGTGTGTCCCATTCAAATATATGTATTTGTACATGGGTAACAATGAAATATAAACATCTTCAGTTCACCCAAGAGACAGAACTTATAATTAGACAAATCCAGATATTGTCTTACATTCTAACTTAATCAGTTTTCTTTGTTTACATTAGAACAATATATTTGCCATGCGTTGCCACCCTCTGTTTCTATCAGGTTGATATCTGGGTGCTTGATGCAGTCAAGTGGTTAAATTTTGCTTCCTTGTAGGTTATGGGTTTTTTTTTGTTTTGTTTGTTTTTTTTCCTATTTATTATTTTGCTTAATTAAGGTCCCCAGACCTGTTTTTGAATAAGCGTGTCTGTTTATTGCATTCAATAATGCTTACTGAGAGCTGTCACTGAAAGCAAAATTGTATTAATAGGATGAACTCAAATGCAGCAGTAAGGGTTAATCTCTCTTCTTGATAAGCAATACTTAAGTGCCTTCAAAAGTATCCTTTTTGTTCTTTCGTTTTGTAGTTTTCAGGTTTCTGCTACTTACATTAGAGGAGCCAAACACTCAAAAGTGTCTGCTTATTTTTGTTAATGCTATGTCAATTTTCTAAAAGCATATTTGTAGCTCTCCTGTAAAGGATGTTTCCTTTATAACACTAACAGTGAACTATAAACTCCATTATACCACTTACAATGCATAGAATTTTGTTGAATGAAGACAGCACTCGTAATTCATAAATCACCCCATTCTGCCAAGGGCTGTCATCAGTATTTATTATAAAATTAGTCAGATAAAATGCTCTTGGTATTCCCTATATTTTGGCACTTTATTAATGCTTTAGTTCCTTTTGTCATTTCATGCATAATATCATAGGTAGAAAGTACGTAAAACTATTAGAATGCCATTGGGATGACTCCAAGCTTCCAGTTAGGAATCACGTTACAGTTCTTTGACAGATACCTTATCTTACTCTCCTGTTTGGAGATTTTTTCCTTACTAGTTTTCCAAATTGGCAAGACCTCCCTGGTTGAAAAAGGGTTAAATTGCATCTGTGGTGAATGATTTTTAGCTATATTTCTTCATGGTAATGAAGTATGTTGTTTAAAATTAATGTTGCTGGGGAAATTAGTATTACACTCCTAGTCTTCATTACCTGATAAAGAGCTACTGGAGAAGTAATGTAAAAAGAGTTGGACTCTTCAGTGCTTTCCAGTCGTTGATTAGTTGAGAGTAACAAAGGTGAAAGGGTGTATAAGGTGCCACATGTTCAACATGTGGGGCTGTTCTCTATGCACAGTTATATTATAGAATTAAGACGACTGAAAATGGAGCACTTGCTGAAGGCATGCTGTTCAGTACTTTTCCAGATAGATAAAAGCACATATAGGTCTCTAGCATTACAGGTTTTCTGTAGACTGTTTCCATTTTTATGTTCTTTAAAAGCCTTTTTTAAAAACCCTTGTTTCTGTTTATAGTTCAGACTTTGTCTAAAGCAATGGAGGGATAGGCCCCAGGCTGTTTTAACAAATATTTTTATACTGAAGGTAAAATTCTGTCATTTTTATCTCTGGACGGGTAGTGCAAAAAGGAGAGAACAATATTGAGATTTAACGAAGTGTGATGGTCTCTTTTATTATTGTGTTTATGGAGAGCGGATGAAGTATGCCTGTTGATTATAATTGTTCCATTTTTATAAATACAATTTTCTTTATCTGTGGAATCACAAGATTTTTCTTACTGATAACAGAAGAAAAAGGGTTTTGTTAAAGTAGCTATTGAATGCCATAGAACTTGATCATTGTAGTTTAGCTTGCACTCCTGCAAAATTTATAAATAGACTTTATGGGTAGAGTCACTCCTTAAGGAGCCTTGCATTGGTATGCTCTATCCATATCATCTGTCCACGAGCTGTTTCACAATAAGGTCTTTACTAGAATAAGATGTCTCAAAGTAAAAATCGCATGCCTTTCCCATTAGGTAAGAGGTTTTTGTATTCATTTTTAACATAACCTTCATGTGGGGAGGCTACAGTGAAGGGGTTAATGAACACTACAGAATTCTATGCAATATTCTCTAGTCATTATTTTAAAATATTACCATTTTGCAATCTTTTAGAAGTGAAAACAGCGATCTAGAGAGAAAGTGTGTCATCTCAGTGTTCGCGCAAAGTGAAATTATAATGCTGATTAATTTAAATAAATTAGAATTAGGGGAAAATCTTGACAGAATAATGTGATAAATATAATAAAAAAGATTGCAGTCCCCACTAGCAATGCTGCAGCCCAGGGTCTGTCAGAGTTTCCATCTTAAAATCCCTAATTTCAAGGGTTTTAGAACTCTGCTGTAAAACGAAAAAAATTGCTCTTGGCAGGAACTTGGTAGTTTAGAAATGGAAAAACATTTTGACCATATTTAAATTATAAAAATACCAAAAAAGTAATTGGTTTCAGATGCATTTTTGCACTTAAATCCAAAACAACTTCCTTATTTAAACTGAAATGTCATTAGTAATATGGACTAATGCCTTTAGCAGGGTTGCTAAGAAATCAGCAGTGTTATGTAGCAAAGTGATTCATTGTAAATGCAATAAATAAATATATTCATAAAGATTTTTGACATGCAGATGGAGGATCTGTTTTGTTTCTTCGCTTTCCTTTCAAGCAAGTGAATTCTTTAAATCATCTCTCTTGCTTATATTACAGCCCATGTATACTGGGTCTTAAAATCACTCCCTATACTTGAGTTCCATAGGTTCTAATTGTGAGGATTTCCTGGAGATCGTAAGAAAGATAGAGAGAGAGGAAGAAAAGCTGTCATTTGGTCTTAGGCCTGATCTTATGTCCACTGAAATCAATGGAATGTCTTTCCTTTGACTTCAGTGAGTTCAGCCCCTACCAAGACATGCTGCTTATATCTGATCTTCCACAGTTAAACTTATACAGACATAACAAGTGTAAAACGCAGCATTTAGTTTAATTTACTATTATTCTAGGCCTTCCAGTCTCCATGGCATATTCTGTGGTCCCTCTGGCCAAGCACTAACATGTCTTCCTCCATATCATACATACAATCAAACAGTTTTAAATTAAAGAGCCTGTAAAAATTCTGTATAATACAAGATGTTCAAAAAGTACCAAGCAACTTAAAATATAACTCCAGATTACTTTAAATAATGAAAATAAACATTCGCGTGGGACAGCTGGGTTCCATTCTTGGCTCTGTCATTGGGGTGAGCATGGCCAAGTCACTGCCTCTCTTTGCCTCAGTTTCCCCATCAGTAAAATGGGGGTAGTGATACTGACCTCTTTTGTTAAGTGCTTTGAGATCTATGGATGAAAAGCGCTATATGAGAGTTTGGTATGTATTATTCATCAAAAATCATTTTATTTTCTTTCCCTATTCATTTTTGTGACTTTAATATAGTAGATATTGAATAAACAATGTATTAAATATATGTAACAATAGATTTTTAAGAAAATATAAGTCCATTGTTACCATATATATCCAGATACTATTATGGCCTTTATCACCCCAGTATCTGAACTGCTAAATTTTGTGTGTAATGCAATACGCCATATCCTATTAATGTACAGTGATTAAAAGACCCTTCTTTGGGGAGGGTCAGCTATAGGCTCCTGCAGTCCTTAAAAACTCAGTTAAGCCCTGAAAATATATCTGAAGTGGTGCTTTGGTTTTGTGATGGTCCTCAGGTATGAATTTCATCCTGATAGAGCTGTTCTTTAGCATAGTGATATGAATTTTTTGGTCTCAAGTGACATGAATTTTTTGGTCTCAAGTCAGTTCCTCATAGAGAAGTGTTCACATCACAAAAATTAACCACACAATTTTTTACTAATTGGTACCCTTATGAGCATCCTCTGTAAAGGCCAGGAATTGATTGGCTGTGGAGACTAAACACCCTCCTCACCCCTTCTATGTCAGGCCAAAGGCACGCTGACAGAGAGGGGGAAGCGTGCACTGCTGTACCTGTTGTGTGGATAAAAAATGGACTTGAGTCACCAGGGTTGTCAATTCATCACAATTCATGAGCATGTTCAGGCACAAAAATGTGTAGAAGGAAGAATATCTACTTAAAAATTATACTGGGATTATTTAATCTTTTATTTTTGGATAGATGTATGCCAGAGGACAAGTTTTGCCATCATACAAGCATGCAACTCCCATTGACTTCAGTGGAAATCATGCGTGTCCAAGAGCACAATCTAGAGCTCTTTCTAGATTCTTTCTATTACTAAATCTGACGACTTTGCTGTATCACTTCAGTTTCTCTATTAAACTGAAATAGTCAAGTGAGCCCTGACCATATAAGAGTTAAATGACAAATGGTCATATTAGGAAACTATCATAAATACTAACTGCTGCCCCACTTCCCCCAATCCATCCATTAAAGGCATATCTATGGCTGTTCATTTTGTTTTTGGAGATATTTGTACTACTAAGTAAAGTACTCACTCAAAGGTCCATGGAAAGTGGAGAAGAATCCCAGGAATTTCCTGAAGTAGTGGTGACAGGAGTTCTTTGCATAGTTACTGTGTAATTTTGTGGTAATGTTTGTAACAGCACAATCTTTCTATTGGTAACAATAATAATGTGTTAATTGTGTTATCACCTTCTAGCTGTGCGGGTCAATAATATGCATTTTTTAAAGGTTTTAAACACGTATACTTACACTATTCCTGTTTGGAAAAGTTCCTAAATATGTAGTATATTTACAATATAGGCCTTAGTGGCTCAGTAAGGAATTGCTACAGTCTATCCGGTAAATTATATGCATTGTGGCATGGGTGGATGGCAGTTTTAAAAATGTTATTGACATACTAATATGTATATTAATGCATAGAGTGCCAGTTTCCCACGTCCTAGGCAAAATCCATGTTGCAAGAAAGTGACTGCAGGCTTCTGAGGGATCAGATCGTTTGAACATGCAGGTTTAATTAACATGAAGAGAAAAATTCACATTTAGAATACATAAAAATAATTTCAAGGGTCTGGCTGAAATGTACAAAAGCTAGATAATTTAGAACTCAGGATGAAATCACATCCTCAACTTGCTCTGTAACTGTACAAATAGGTTTTGCTTTGATATGGCTATCAGGAACCTCATGCACTAAGCACTCTTCCATGTACAATATGAGCTGCTATGCCTACATACAGTATGGTCAGTTAAAGGGAGCAGGATTCCATCCTTTAAAAAAGGTTTTAAAAAAGAAAGAATTTTTCAGTAAATTAAACCAAGTGACAAATCAAAACCAGCAGTTCATCTCTGGTGCCCCAGCATGCTTAAAAGTCTACTTCTGAGGTGTATGTAACTGAAATTGCATATTCTGAGTTCCTGTCAGGGGACTTTGTTTACTTTGGAAGACTAAGCATTTAACTGGCTTTATAAATCCAATCCTACATATGTGGAACTAAGAAAAGTATATCTAGATGTGTTATAAGATTGGTACTCAGTCAGGGTTCACTCTGCATTTCTCCGGTTTTTGTTAGTTTCCATTAGACCCTTACTATTATTTTAATGTATTATTTGTGTGTAAATGAATTAGCTTTAAAAAAAGTGTTTCCAAAGCACCTAGTTACCTCTGAATGCTAGTATAGTATATACAGTAAGTGTTCTAGATAAACTAGCTTAAAGGAGGGCAGGTGAAGAATAAGCAACACAACTATATTGTGCTGTTGGGTGGGGTTTTTGTCTGTCCCCACTTTCCCCTCCATAAGAGGCTTCCATTGTTTTTTCATCCTCGGGAATGAAGTTGTTCACGGATTTCCTGTTTGTTCTTGGGGGGGGGGGGGCACGAGCGATGGGGAGGGGAGGTTTTTTGATTATTTTGAAATGTTTTTAGTTTAAGCAATATTATTACACAGTTTCCTAGAAGCGTTTAGCCTATACTTCTTTCATAAAATGTACTATTTATCAAACTTTCTGTAATCAGAAAGATAACGTGCCTTATCTTCTCATCTCTTCATTGAGAATAATCTAAAGCACAGTGATCTAGATTTCAGCATACACAAGAGCCTACTTTTTATTTCAGAAGAAAAGACCAATCAAGGTGCATTTCAGTAGCCCAGGGCCACTAATCCCTTTGATAAAGAGCACTTAATACTACTGTGCATTTAAAACTTTGTGCAATAGAAGTTCTAGTTTTATATTTAGGAGCTAACACACTGTACACCCAATGTAGGCAAATGTAAGCTTTAGTCTAGGAGGATTCAGGTGACTGAAGAGTATATTCACACTGGTTATATTTGCATGATGACATTTTGGAATAAATAGTCCACCATTGTACAACAATCTCTCTTACATTCATAACAACAATCTCTGAAAAAACATACTAATGGGTCTCTCAGTGAGCATTTAAAAAACTTGATTGGTCAAGCACCCATGTGATCTCCAGCTGTGGCTAACTTTCACCATGTTCTTACATAACTTTAAAATAAGCACTTATGTGTTCATTTCAACTTCCTGAGCCATTTCCTCTTCAAATGGTGATACATCATAAGGTCATTCCAGTCTAACTGGGACTTGTGAAGAATAGGGTTTTTTTTTCCTCTACATCACACTCCTACCTCCTCAGTTTGTACTAGCACTTGTTTATTTCTAAAACTCACTCTTTACACAGCAACATATGTCTAATTATATAAAGTTCATTATTAGAACAAAACAAAATTCTGGTCTTTCCTATTTATAGTGAGATTACTTTAAAATGCCTTTCAGAGATTTTTATATAAACACAACAGAAATATACATATCACTTCTTATTGCTTAAACAGACATAGATGGTCCAAACTCATTCTATTCCGTTCTGTTTAGAAGAATTGGCCTGCTCTGGGAATTGGATGGGTTGGCATGTATTTGACTGATTAATACCCATATCAATATGTTGTGTTTTCTGGAGCAATCCACTTAAAGGACTCTGTGTAAATGTCTACTAAATATTTGTATTTAAATATTAAAAACTATTTAGTATTGAGATTTAAAAGACTCAGTAGTGAGGGAAGAGACTCCAATATAAAGAGAGACAAAAAATACCCTAAGCCTCCTAGAGCCTCTGTTAAGATTTCATGAAGATGCAATATCCCTTTGTCAAGGTACATTGCAATCTGCTCAAGAGTATTACTTTAAAACAAGAGAGACTGGTTTCCTATGATGTTCGTCTTTGTTGGCATATGTTTTAATTTCTGCATCCATAACTATTTTTTCTTACATATAAAGTTGGTTAAAACAATCTTGTGCATTAACAACTCTTCCTGGTTTGAAATATGAAAATACTAGTTGTAAATTTGTATCTCTGCTGGAGTTGTTTGGTTTCCTTGCAACATAGAAACACATTAAGACAAGCATTCTGTGGGTAGGTAACAGTTTGAGAGAGAGGTGCTTAAGCAACAAGAGAAATGTTGCTTTAGAAAGAGCCCTGTTTGTATGAGGGAGGGATGTGTCTGCTTGGGGGACGAGATCAAGGGCCATCAGTAAGCGCTGAACCAGCACAAAGAGCCTTACAGAAGGCAAAGATGTAAGGAGCTGCGATTGTTGCATGGCGCATCACCTCCTTTGTGGATTGGAAGCAAACTTGCACTTTGCCTTTTTTTTTTTTTTTTTTTTAAGGACATCCCACTAAGAACATCAGATTAATTTTTCAGAAATAACATTTTCCCAATGCCGTGACTTTCTCCTTCTGGTGTAGTTAGACGGGGGAGAGGCCCTACATTAAAACTATTAGGTAATTTCTGCGAAAGGTTTTCATTTCTATCTATCAGAATAGTCTATGCATTTCTGTGTTGAAAGCCGTTTCTTGCTGTTCCTTTTAAGAAAACAGGCAGTGTCTGTCCCACTCTCTGTAAATGCTCCAAGAATGTCAAGTGTGTGAATTTGGATGTTAAATCCAAAGTAAATTAAGACTAACTTGTTTGGGAGTGGGAGTGCTTTTGTTTTTTAAAATTGTTTCCCTCATGTCCCTTTTCATTTTTATTAAGAAATTAACTCTTTGCATTTGTGCAATAACTACTTGCCATGATAATGGGCAGCCTTTTGAAATGAATGCCCTGACTACTAACACAGCACAAGATGAACTCAGACAGATAAAGTGGTGTACTTTTTCCTGAGAACTTTTTTGTTTTTAAATAAGCTCAGTTTTACCCCCATGTATTGTGGTGTCTTACATTTTTAGCAGTATTTTATATTTTTTTCTGTAACGCACTAAGTCTTAGACATTTTTAGAGCTTGTTTGTTATGTTCACAATCACAGATTTAAAAAAAAATCCTCACAAAGAACCAATTGACCAAAAAAAGTGTCTTTTTTTTTTTTTTTGTACAAGTAGCTTTGAGAAGCCCACGTTGTGTTGCTGTGACTCATCTTTTGTAACATTTTATTTCTTGGTATTTGTTTAAACATAAAAGTAAAAGTTTATATGGCTGGCAGTAGCGGGGAAGTGCTCCCTCCGTCAGCGGAATGGCATTGTTTCTTCTGTCTTTGGTTGGTTAGCCATATAATGTTTGTTCTCAGCACTGTACAACGGTCCCTATATGATATGGAGAAGCAATATCACTGTATGAAACTCACAAGATGTATTATTATTATTATTCACTAGCACCCTAGGTGTGATAATTGAAGTAAATATCTTTTATACAAACACAATTATGTGTGGGTCGTCTTTATTAAGGTGAGAGTCAAGACCTGATGGTCAAAGCAGCAAACATTTACATTGGTGGTTTTGATCATTTTGCTAATCAGTAGGGGGTTTGGTTTTTTTGTTGGTAATTGACTTTTCTAGCTTTGTATCTTGATTTCACTGAAGAATCCGTTTTCAGGATCTTAAGTACTTTAAGTGGCTAACTTTAGAATCTAGTCTCTCTCCCAGTAAATTCAGTGTAAACATTCCCTTTTCAGTGGGAGTAGGATTGGATACTTAGGCAGCAAAGAATAGTTACATTCTGAACTTGAGGAGAGAGATTAGGACCAAAATAGCATGTTCGATTTTTTTTTTTTTTTGTAAAATCATCATTGATTGTTGAGGTTACCAGTGACTTATGATCAGAAGTGCTTACCATTCAAAAATGTAGATGTGGCAGAACTTTGGCCAATATTTGGCTTGTATTTTGACTGCATTTTTTTAAGATATTCATAAAGAAAATTGCTTGCTCTTGTGGTGCCTTAAAATGTTAGCAGACTCTTTTTTCCTGTAAATATATTGAGGGCTTCCTACAAGTGTAGAATTGAAATTTTGGTATTAAAATACAGTTATTTAGATTCAACAATGAAATTCTTTTTGAAAAAACAGTAGAAATCTGTAGCTTGAAATGTCTTCAGATTCAGTTGTAATGCATGTTTGTTTCATACCCTTTTACCAGTCCTGTTGTGATCTATTCTTTAAATTGTGACTTTGAGGTCACTGAAATTATTGCAAGACTGGGACCTAACCGTATGATGTCTCCTCGGTATCCATGTATAGGCCTGTCTGTAACATTTTTCCTGTCCTGCAGTAAGAGAGTATATATCTCTTTTTTCAGGAACTATTGATTATTCAATGGAGTTCACACTGCAGGACAGAAGGAATTTTAAAGAGCTAAGACTGTAGATTTTGCACTGTACAATCCCACATCATTTAGCAATATTTGGTGGCATGAAGTTGTATAGGTATTAATCAGCTTTTTCCATTCCTTCAAGCTGTTCCAGAAATTCATCCTATTGGTTTATAGTACACTAAATTACATTAGCAAAATGAGCTATTTATGTTCAAAATGAAACGCTTGTTCATTCTGTATCTTTGCTATCTCTAGCTTTGCTTATATTTAGTATCTCAGGAGCGATCATTTATCTAAATACAGTATTAACAATGTTCAGTACATTTTATTTAACTTTCATTCTTCTGTAACTGCATTTCTTTACATATGACATGTCTGTGACAGTTCACTCAGTAAGATGTAAAAATTATAGTTTTAAAATAGAAATTTTAATAATATGTAATGACTGATCAAACTGTTGATTTCTAGGAGTATAATAGGGTTGGTCTTATGTAATGTTACCTCAATCATTTTAATGTTAAAGTACCTACGCTTTAAAAGCAATCTCAGTCTGATAGTTAATCTTCTGTATATATTTATAACTGTGCATGCTTTCAGGTGTACTAGGTTATGTTACCATCAAATATACTGGAAATGTACATGTAACTATGCAAGAGAAGTGTACCATTTTCAAAAACAGACAATTGCATCTAAACCTACACTGAGGAATAGGGGGTTTCCTTTTCAGTGTAGCATGGAAGCATTTGCCTGCTGTAAAATCAAGTTATGCTCCTCCTGAACTCTTTGCAGATGAACACCTAAAACAGTGGGGTTCTGCATGAGTTAGGAGCAAGTCTCAGAGAGCTGAGAGGTCTGCAACCTGCTATTTCATGGAGTTACAAGAAAGAAATATGCATCCTATGTGCATCCTGGATCTTAATCTGAAGTGTTATGGGAAAGCTGAGACATCTGTCTCCAAAAGGGGTGTGTGTGGTATAAATGCCAACAGGCCCTTAGTGCTTGTTATTACAGCATTCTTATATGTCATGATTGTTTTCATTTTACATGGGTCCTTCTAGGGTCACATGCTTTGATGATGCCTTGAGATTTTACAATGGAAATTCAAATAGAGTCAAGCAGACAAGCCTTTACTGTTTTTATCAGGAGAAAGTTTGTTTCTAGTATCTAACATTTTCTTTATTCTCTATTATTTCTTTTTGTTGTAATAAAGGTGATGAACAAACTGATCACATTATAACATTATTTTACTGTATTAAACAGTTATTTCTTTATTGCTACAAGCTGGAAGAACTGATGCTAAAAGGAAATTATGATGGTTTTCTTGAACTCATTAGTTACCCATGTATGATACTTTAAAAATCCTCCATCATGAGGGAATTTCTTGCCTTACAGAGTGAATGCCATTGAATAACACTAAATTCCTGGTTTTGGGGGGAAAGCCCCTAAACCGCCCATCCTTTTTAGGGCTCCAAATTCCATAGTTACAGCACTTGTCATTTAAAAAAAAAAAGTCAGAATTCTTCTTCAAGTGATTGCTCATACGTATTCCACAATAGGTATGTGTGCTCGCCACGTGCACCGGTGCCAGAAGTTTTTCCCGTAGCAGTACCTGTAGGGGACTGCCCTAGCAACCCCTGGAGTGGCGCCTCCATGGTACAGTATAAGGGGAGCTGCGCGCTTCCCTCACCCTCAGTACTTTCTTGCCACCAGGGAAGATGCTTCAAAACTGCTCTGCTTCAGCTTTGCTGTAGCTTGTCCCCAAAACTGCTTGTTCGTTCAGTGTATGGTACCTGTAGTTAGTTAGTTGTTTAGTTTAACTAGAGCGCCCAGGCCAGGTCATGCCGTGTGCTCCGGGTTTTAAGTTGCGCAACACTTGTAGGCGACCTACTCCAGTGAGTGATCCGCAGACTGTTTACACTGTTTGGGGGAAACCCATCTCAGCTATCACTGCAAGATTTGCAAGTCGTTTAAGACTCGGACCAAGAGAGAAAGGGACATTAGGCTCCAGGCTATTCTGATGGAGTTGGCACTGACTCTGGCTCCAGCGCGCTGCTCTGAGTTGGCACTGCGGTGTCGGTGCATGGCAACCCTTCGGCACCATCGACTAGTAGGCACCACTCCCTGTCCACGAGGCATGTCAAGAAGGCCAGGAAGAGGCCTTCACTGCGGCACCAGAGTAAACCCGGAACAGAGGCTAGACCCATATTGGACAGTTCTCAATCCCCACCGGCCTCCAGGCCTCCAATTCAAGTCGAGCTGAGTAGCCTGGCCCATTTGGATTAGGCCTCCCCAGATGTCTGGATGCCCTCCACACCTGAGGCCCTGCAGGCAGGCCAGGATGTTATATCCATGCCGATATCAGGAGCACCACCAATGTTGGCCCCGCAGTACAGAGGCAAGCTGCTGCTGGGATCTCCACATTCGCCCCCAGATCAGGACCAGTCTGGGTCAAGGGAACATTCCCGACACTGTTCGCCACCCAGTGACCATTCAGGGAAAAGTCCACACAGTTCACCCTCGATGCCCACCAGACTGTCTAGCTCGGTTCTGTTTGACTGAGATTCTCAGCACCGCTCCACCTTGAGGAGCAAACACTGATGGGACCGGGGCAGATGACGCCAAAAGGTCCTTGGAGGGGCTATCGCAGCTGGTCACAGCACGAATGTCGATGTTGTTCCTGTTCGTCGTCCCACTCCAGGACCCCGCCACAGCACTGCAGCCCCGGGCATTGATCACCAGCATCTCGCCATCATGGGTCCGCCCGCCAGAGCCGATTGCGGAGCACCTGTTACCGATGGTACTGGTCCTCCACGTCAGGATCATGGTCCTGTGGTTGGCACTGCTGCCGGTGCCACCACTCCTCCCATTCCAGGGACAGCGGCAGGTCATATGTCAGCCTGGCCTCCTTTTGTAGTCGTCCCATCAATGGGCCAGGCCAAACATGCGGTTCCACTGGTGCCACAGCAGGTGCAGTGGCACCGGGCACCATGGCCAGCCCAATGGTACCTGTGGGCACCGTGGCCCCCATCACAGCCCCCGGTGGCTGAAGCCTCAGAAAGACCACCATGACAGACTCCCGCTCAAACCACCCACCTACCCAAAATACGAGACCGCTTATAAGAAGTGGCGGGACTATAAGAGGCGCCCAGAGAGGCTGTCTCGGCCTGCTCCCCAGCCTGGATCCTCCGAGGGCAAACAAGCGGGGAAAAGGCGGTTTTGATGGGACACCCAGGGGCACCCTGCCAGTTCTCATCGGAGATCCACCCTCAATAAAGCTTACCTTCTCCAATTAGTTGTGTGCTTTCCTCCAGGAGTGGTCGCGGCTCACCTCGGACTGATGGGTCCTCAACACCATCTCCGGGGGCTACACCCTCCAGTTTACTTCCTCCCCGCCCAACCACCCCCCACCCATCCCTCCTGGGGGACTCCTCGCATGAGGCTCTGCTTGAGCAGGAAGTGAGGTGGCTCTTGGGCCTAGGAATGGTGGAAGCAGTATGGTGGAGTTCAAAGGCAAGGGGTATTAATCTCGCTATTTCCTTATCCTGAAAGCCAAAGGGGGGCTCAGGCCCATCTTGGACCTGCAAGGCCTGAACCAGTACATGGTGAAGCTCAAGTTCCACATGGTCTTTGTGGCCTCCATCATCCCCTCCCTGGATCTGCAGGACGCATACTTCCACATTCATATATTTGAGGGGCATAGATGCTTCCTCTGTTTCACAGTGGGGCAGGAACACTACCAATTTACGGTCCTCCCATTTGGCCTGTCCACTGCCCCCAGGGTATTCATGAAATGTATGTCGGTGGTGGCAGCCTACCTTGGGCGCTGGAGGAGTCCAGATCTTCCCCTATCTGGATGACTGTTTGGTCAAGGGCAGCTCCCAGTCGCAGGTGTGGGATCACGTGGTGCTCCTTCTGTTCACATGCACCACTTTGGGCCTGTTGGTAAACAACACCAAGTCCACGTTAATCCTGGTACAACGCATAGAGTTTATCGGGGCGGTCCTGGATGTCTCGTCCTCCCTCCTATCAGACAGGTTCGAGACCCTGAAGGGGCTCATTGACACAGTCACAAGGTTTCCAGTGACAACAGCCAGAGCGTGCCTCCACCTCTTGGGTCACATGTCGGCATGCACATGTGTGGTCCGTCACACCAGACTCAGGATGAGGCTCCTCCCAGCTCTGGTTGGCCTCAGAGTTCTCCCAGGCCAGAGACAGGATGGACAAAGTCCTCACAGTACTCGAGCCAGTGATCACCTCCCTACAGTGGTGGTCCTCCCTGAGAAACATGCTCCAAGGGGTCCCGTTCGAGGGCAGGGCCCCATCACTGGAACTGGTGTCCGATGTGGCGGACCTGGGATGGGGGGCCCATTTGGGGAACATTCAGACCCAAGGTCTGTGGTCGGCTCAGGATCTGATCCTCCACATAAATGTCAAGGAGCTCAGGGCAGTACAGCTGGCGTGCATGGCCTTCCACTCGCACCTGGAGGGCCGGGTGATCAAGGTCCTCGTGGAACACGGCTTTGACATTCTCCATCAACAGGCAAGGCAGGACCCAATCATCTGCTGCAAAGCCCTCAAGCTGTTGGACTTTCGTATAGCCCACACCATCTGCCTACAGGCCTTCCAGCTGCCAGGCACCCAGGACGCGCAGGGAGATCGCCTGAGCAGGGACTTCGCCTCTCAGTATGAGTGGTCTCTCCACCCAGAGGTGGTGCACGGACTTTTCCAAGGGTGAGGAGCTCCCCAAGTGGACCTGTTCATGACTCAGCAGAACTGTCACTCTCCCCAGTTCTGCCCCGAGAGGCTGGGATGGGGCACTATCTCTGATGCCTTCCTCCTGTCCAGATCAAGCCAATTTCTCTATGCCTTTCCCCCGTTCTTGATGATCAGCAAGGTCCTGGAAAAGTTAAAGACGGTCAAGGCCTGGGTCCTTCTGATTGCCCCGGCATGGCCCAGGCAGCATTAGTACAGGACCCTCATGGGCCTGGCGGTCGCCCCGCCGTGGCCGTCCCGCCCAGACCTGCTCTCCTAGGACCAGGGCCGCTGCCTTCACCCCAACCTAGTAGCACTCCACCTCATGGTGTGGCTGCGCAATGTTTAGGTAGGGAGGAAAGGTCTTGCCTGGTAAGGGTTCAGCATGTCTTCCTAGCAAGCAGGTGGCCCTCTACACGCTGACCCTACCTGGCAAAGTGGTCTGGGTTTTCCAGATGGGCGGACAAGTGGGGCGTTTCCCTGGTGGCTGCCCCGATCCAGCTTATTCTGGACTATTTCCTTCACCTTAGAGCCCAGAGGCTGGTGCCCTTGTCAGTCAAGGTGTACCTGGCGTCCATATCAGCCTTCCATCCGCCGGTGCAGGGCCACTCAGTATTCTCTCATGCTGTGACTGGCCGATTCCTTCAGGGGTTTGATCGTCTCTTCCCATATGTTAGGCCCCCAGTCCTGCAGTGGGACCTAAATCTGGTGTTGGCCCATCTCACAGGGCCCCCATTTTGAGCCGCTAGCCACATGCTTCTGGTCACACCTCTGGTGGAAGGTGGCCTTCCTAGTTGCGATCATGTTGCCTAAGCGGGTCTCAGAACTCAGGGCCCTGACTGCTGAGCCCCCCTTACATGGTGTTTCAGAAAGATAAAGTCCAGCTCCCCCACACCCTTCATTCCTCTCGAAGGTGGTCTCTGCCTATCACATGGGTCAGGACATTTTTCTGCCGGTCCTCTGCCCCAAGCCCCACGTGACCAGTGAGGAGCGCCACTTCCACACTCTGGACATGAGACAGGCTCCGGCCAAACGCATGGAGGGTCGACCGATCTCCAGTCAGTGGCTCTCCAACTGGATCACCTCGTGCATCCGTACCTGTTATGACCTGGCGGAAATCCCTCTGCCACCAATTGTGACGGCACATGCGACACAGGCGCAGGCCTCATCGCCTGCCTTTTTGACCCATGTCCCCATTGAGGACGTTTGTAGGGCTGCCACGTGGTCTTCAGTTCACACGTTCACCTCACGTTGTTGGATTGTCTCTCAGACCAGGGAGGACGCCGGGTTTGGCAGGACCGTTCTCCGTCCCGAAAAGTTGTGAGTTCCTTCCCACCTCCGACAGATATCGCTTGGAATCACCTATTGTGGAATACACATGAGCAATTACTCGAAGAATAAAAGACAGTTACCTTTTCCGTAACTGGTGTTCTTCGAGATGTGTTGCTCATGTCTATTCCACATCCTGCCCTCCTTCCCCTCTGTTGGAGTTGTCTGGCAAGAAGGAACCGAGGGGACGCTCCCCTACAGGTACTGCTAGGGGAAAAACGCTCTGCCGTCGACTCCGGAACTCCACCAGGGCGAGAGGCGGAAGTGGAGTTGACGGGGGAGCCACGGCCGTCGATCCTGCGCCGTGAGGACAGGAGGTAAGTTGATCTAAGATGCGTCGACTTCAGCTACACTATCCTCGTAGCTGAAGTTGCGTCTCTTAGATCGATCCTCTCCCCCTCCCCACCTGTCCAGTGTAGACTAGGCCTTAGACTAGAATGAATTTGCTTACTCATCTGGGGCAGAAAAATCATACGTCCCTGGTTTGAAGATGAGAGGTGTTTCCTTGGTGCATAAATATGTCAGCAGATGTTACCATTGTCTGTCTCTGGGCTCCTTTCTCCCTTCCCCCCTCTCCCCAACTCACACACAATTTTTATGGGTTCCAGTGGGAAAGGCATGAAGTGTGTCAAATGCTAGCTGATTCCAGAGTTCTGTGAGTGTTGCCCTAATCAGTTTTTTCCCTTTTGGGGTGCACCTGTGCACTGAACCAGAACCCTTTGGAAAGTTTTTTATGCTATATTCTGAATGTCTGCAGAGACACCAGCGCACTTCAGCCAGGAGACTTTTCTAATGGTCACAGCTGTGGCTACAGATTGGGCAGATGTGCCTGAGCATTACAGGAAGCTTTTAGAGAATGCTGTTCACAAGTTTCTGATTCGCGGCTGCTATCTTTTTTTGGCCCCTTTTTAAACTGAAGAAGGTGAGATACTCTAGGAACGATCTTGTGCCAGGTACAGATGTAATAAACAAACACAGCTTGATTGTTACTCATCTGTAAAGTGACTGACTAATGTGACTTCCGGGATAGCTCTATCTCCTGGGCATCTTTGTCACCTAGGGTGGTGATCTAAAAGCTGACTGGCCATGCCTCCTTCAGACACTATTAAAGAAGAGGAGTTTGAGTGTTCGAACTTTTCACTGCTCAAGACAAAGTTCAGTTTGTCTGACACCTTAAACAGTCATTCGTGCAGAGTTGCTGTATTTGTTAATGAAGGCTGTGAGGCATGGCTAAGTACTTTAAGGAAGATACCAGCCTTCATTTCACCAACTCTATGAAAAGCAGAGTGATAATATTTGGCCCCTCCTCAAAGAATTGATTATTTTTTCAAAGTCAAATGTCTCTACACTCCTGATGAGACCATTTTGGCAGGAGTGATGATGATGCTTCTCCTATATCATCTTCTATTGGAGGATACAAGTTGTTTTGGATTCTAACCTCTCCAACAGGAACGTCCTTTACTAATGGAATAATTTAAACTTCAGTGAGGCAGGTACTAACAGGTGCTTTGATAGACACAAAAGACTGATCTCACTGGAGCTGATGCAAGGCAGAAAAAGGAGACTACAGCATTATCAGCACCCCAGTCATGCTCTAAGACTGCTGACCCAAACACTGAACTTCCTGCAGTTGCCTCTCAGATGTAGGTGCATCCATGATCTCTGTATCTTTTAGAAGAGGAGCAGGGCTCTGGGGGATGAGGGTGCCATCTCTCCCTTTCTTTCTTCCATTGGCTGAATGCTGAGAGAACTTTCCAGACCTCCTCAAAATGGATTGATGTACCCCAAAGAGCCTGAAACTAGCTCTAACTGATATGCCAATTTGACTCCTAATCCTTGGGGAGCCCAGCAGTGAATTTCAGACGGGGGACATCTATTGGGCCAAGTGCCCTTCACCAAAGCATCTAAGGTGTTGATTAGGGAGGTAAGACATCAATATCTTGCCGCCACAAAAAGAGCAATATGTAAATGAGATTTTCTTCCTGGGCTCTACCGTTGCAGCAGAAGATTAATCTCACTGGGTTTCAAAGGCAGCTCTTGGAACAGATATTCCAAAAGAGATTAGAATTTACTTCCCTATGTAGAAAAATACACATTTCAATTTCACTTCTTCTAAATAACTATTCACAATAAATCAGTCCAAACTAGGGGGAGAGAAAAAAGAAAAGATCAATAAGCTAAGAAAGTTGAGGTACTAGAAGGTGTCCTGACGTGCTGCTTCAGTGCCAGGGTTCCATCCCTGGCCTTGTCACAGATTAGCTTTGATCTTGGGTAGATCACAGACTCCCTGTCTCAGTTTCTCCATCCTTCAAATTGGGATAGTTCTGACCTATCAACGAGTGACATAGCAAATCGTAATAGCTGTAAAAACATCTTCCTTCCAGTCAATAAAGTAATCTTAGAATCTCCAATCCATCTGTGTTTCAATACACTAAAATTCTGTCTGTTCACTTCTAAGAGGATATAGTTTTTTGTTGTTGTTTTTTTAAGTCTCTTCTAGCTTGCCAAATCACTGCTGTTCTTGTTTTCTGCGGAGTTATCTAAATCCAGGGTGTCCAGGACATTTAGAAAACAAGCTATCAACTAGTGGAATCATAAAGCTTGCCTCTCATTTGTCAGGCCATATAGTCTCGAACTAAATTGCTGTTGCATCTCAGTTTCCTCCATCTGTGAAAACAGATGCTGCACATGATTTGTCAAGAGAGTCCAATCACTAGAATTATTTCCATGACTTGAAGTTCTTATCACTCTGAGAACTGTCAGGGCTTCTTTATTATGAACATGCTTCTCATGTGTGTATCTGCTGGACTCTTAACTGTCATGGTTGAAGTGCCATCCAAGGCTCAGGCTGTCAATTTTTTTTCTTGATATTAAAAGACAAGAATTTTAACCTTCAGTTTAAAGAGGAAAACTGTTCAATTCTAAAACTGATGATACTCTCACAAATGAAAAGGATGGGCAAATACTTCAGTGCAAGTTGCTATCAAACTTAGCCAGAACATTCATGATTGGTCTAAACCAGTGGTTCCCAAACTGGGGTGCATTCATGAAATGTTACAGGGGGTTCTCGGGGGGAAAAAAAATCCCTAATGGCGGACACAGCTGTCCCTGGGGACTCCAGGCAGCATGGGGCCAGCAGCCTGGAGCCCCTAGACTTCCAAGAGCGAAGCAGATCAAAGCAAGCATCTCTATCACACTGAGGCGATTTAAACTTCAAGACTCCTTATATGAAATGGAAAGGGAGGTGGATATTTTTTGCTGTTTTTTAAATTAAATAGGCAGCTAGTATTGTTTTTGACATTATTATGAAGAACAAGTTTAAGCTTTGTTGTAACATGCGTTGTTTGCCTGGACTGCTCAAGACCTGCATGCTTGTGTAGGAGGAACTCTTTGAGTTGACTTCTTAAATACCTTCATGCTGTTTCACATCTGATACTCCCTGATGAAACATAGAAGCCTTGTCTTACAACAGGCTTATTTAAAGTGATACAAGCTACGAAAGTGAGATTTTGGAAGAGTTTTCATAATAATAAAAATATTGTAATAAATAATAATGTATAATAAGCATGTCATAAAAACATTTTATATTTCTAAGATCACTGCATTTTATAATTTATACTCAGGTAAAGGAGAAAAAACCTGGAAATACTGATTTTTAGGAGGGGGTTCGCGAGACTTGACATTTTAATGAAAGGGGTTCGTGGGTTGTTAAAGTTTGGGAACCACTGGTCTAAACCTATTACAATCAACCTTTTTGTACCATCTTTGTTCTCTTCCTCTGGATGTCAGTGTGGTCAGCCCTAATCTTTTCAAGTGGACAGCAAAACCCTTTTAAGACCTACGGGCCTGCAGATGCCTTCACCGATGATGCTGTCCATCAGACAGTAGTGTGGATGAATCACTAAAGAGCACTCAGCTCTAGCCTTTTCCTTTTCAGTACTCTCTGATCAGGAGATGCCTTTATTCACTCCACTCTGCCAGGTCAGCCCTTCTGGGCATTACATGATCCTTTTCAATAATCCCTGTCATAAGTGTCGTCTTCCTAAATGATCAGTCCTTACAAGAGACTTGCCCCAACTCCCACTGTTGTCAATAGGAGTGGGATCAGTCCATAAGTCGAGAAATATTTCTAAGATCTCATACCAAATAAATCAAGGTGTCCCGAGGCTTTCATTCATTATGATTTGACACCTTTCCTTTCCTAAATCAGGAAGATTCTTTGTGCCCTCAATTTCTGGGAGGCATATTTGTACATGGCCACTTGTCCTTTAGTTAATTTTCTTTTTCAAATGCTGGATTCCAATTTTCAATTGTGTGTGTCATGGAGGCTTTTCCCTCAGCCTTTTGTGTTTTCACTAAGCTCCTAACAGTAATGGCTTCTGACCTTTTATTCTCATGCAAGATGTTTGATTATGTAAGAAGGGTTTTCCATCACTAACTTCTGTGACCCAATTCTCCAACTGGGCCATCTCCTCCACCACCTGAAACATGCTCACCAAGCCTCAGCATTCCCCAACTAGCTCTCTTCAAGTCAGAGGGGACTGCATGCTAGGGAAGCGGATTGACATTTGACATGCCTGACACACTTCAGTCAGATGAAAACTGGCATTTAAATTGCTTCATGACCTCCAGGGACTCTTGTAAACATCAACCCAATTACTCAACAGAAAAATTCATTTACCAGATGGGAGCCCCAATTTAGCCCTTATTTCTGTGACAGTAGTGGTTTTGTTAAAATCCAGGTGACAAGATTCAGGTTTAATAGAACGAAAGACATACATGGAGGATAGCGTTTATAGCCAGTTAGAATCAATAGTGGCAATATATCTCAACTACAACTGAGATCACCTTAAAAGGTGATCTCAGTTGTAGTTGAGATATATTGCCACTATTGATCTTGCAAGGGTTTAGGGCTCAATTCTAATCTCACACATGGGCATGCATTACTCAGCACCCTGGGAATCTTGCTGGGCTTGTGCCAACTTGCACAGAAATGCCTGTTTCAGGATACACAATACTGAGCGCCCATATGCCTGAGAGGATATTCTTTGCCAGGTTCATATTCCTGTCAGCCTTCTCAGGCAACAATGGATGTTAAAGATGGTTTTGTCTTTACTGCAGTGGATCAGAACTCCAGCATTATTCAAATGTCAAACCCTAGCCCCTGGCTGGTGTAATAGTTAGAGGAATCCCAGTGCCACCCATGTCAGACAAATTAAATTACCTCCCCACCTCCCTGATGGCATAGAATTCTAATACAGTGCTGTTGGAATTAGAAAAGATAAGCAAACAGGATTTGTCTGAATGGTACCCACTGGCTTATCTCATGAATGCTGCCAGTATTGTGAACAGTTTAGGTAGGGGTCCTTCTTGCTCCTCAGTTTTCATATTATTTACACAGCAGAATAGCTTAAATCAAATGAGAAAAGAAGCATATGGCAAGATCCTTCTGTTGCAGTTATGCAAGATGTCTGTCTTTGAGAACTTTAATGTGATTTCTAGCTCTTCTAGTAAAATCTTGCAATGATACATTCAAAATTGTTTTGTTGAAATTACTAGATTTAGACAGAGGCTCAAATGCTACCTTTAGAGATGAGCACAGCCAGCAAAATTCTTATTAGGATTTCGTACACACCAACGCTCAGGATCCTTGAAATCTGCAGAATTCGTTTCAGCCAGTCTCTTGTTAGTTTTTATTTCAAAGCCATCATGTAAATTTGTATATCTTTTTTTAAAGTAAGTATGGCACAATCAACAAGTCAGAAGAAAGTTGAAGGCTTTGAGCCAGAATTTTTCCTAACCCCTAACAGCCATTGTAATAGTGCAAATGGAGTGTAAGGCTAGTGAATCTGGAAATCAAAGATACAGACTTTCAGCCCCACCCGGTCGATCTAGAATCTGATGATATGCCTCCGTCTCAAGCTAGCTTCTCATAAACAATAACAGCTCCAAATTTCTCTATCTCTTGCTTCTTCAGATACTCCCAGGAAAGTACAAGATTTTTCAGTAATATTCTATTTCCAACTGCATAATATTTTATCCTTGTCAGGCTGAATTGACAGGTAACAGGACCATTCTCGCTCCAGACAGCACTAACATACAGAGTGACAGGTTTCAGGAGGTGTTGCTGGTTGAGTGCATAAGATTGTCCGGTTGTTTCAGTTCATCACCACCCTTGACAAAGTGCTGGAAGCACTGAGAGCCCCAGTAATTCAGACTGAGTTGTATCCAGGGCCAGCTCCAGGGTTTTTGCCGCCCCAAGCAGCCAAAAAAAAAAAAAAAAAAGTCACAATCTGTAGCTCTACTGCCGCCACTTCAGTCTTTGGCGGCAATTCGACGGCTGCTCCTTCGCCTTGAGAGGGAGTGAGGGACTTGCCGCTGAAGACCCGGATGTGCTGCCCCAAGCAGCTGCTTGCTGGGCTGGTGCCTGGAGCCGGCCCTGGTTGTACCTGTCAAGTATGCTAGAGGCCACCAAGTTTGAGAATGAACAGTACAGTTGAGAATTCTAGTTTTCCCAGGATTTTAGTTTATTTGTGCCATTATCTCTTGCAATATATTCACTGGAAGTTGAACAGGCAATGAAAGCTCACTTACCTTAAACTGGTTTGATGCATATGAAAGTCTGAAGGGTTATAGTGAGTTTTATGTTAAATGTGGCAACATACTGAAAATAAAACACTGATATTCTTTTGTTCTAGCTGAAAGCTTAAGTCGTAGGCATTCTAACCCACTAATGCAGGTTATTCTATGTACTTGGTGAAGTTAAAGATCTGCATAGAAACAAAAAGGAGGGTTGTGCTCCTTTTTTCTTTTTAGTGATGATAATCAAAGCCTGAAAAGAGGCATATCAAGAGGAAGGGTGGATTGTTCTAATTTTCATTGTCTTTTACATCAGAAACTCAAGCTGTGTCTACTCTGTTTTCCTGGAAGACACTCTGTGGATGACTTGAGAATCTGTAGAATTATGACTTGGCCAGTATCAAGGAGTGAAACCTGAGCAATTGAGAGAACCCTTTTTTCACTCCATTTAAAATTCAGCCAGTTGAGGGTGGGGTGGTACTTTCCTATTAAAAAACAAACTAACCATTTAACTCAAGCACCTGAAGAATATTTAGAAGGAAAGTTCCGATAAGGATTGAGAGAGCTTCCATTCCAGTCCTCTGGTCTGCCTAAGAATATGGAAGTCAAAAATTCAATATTCTTGATGTTTCTAAGGTTTGGAAAAAAGCAGAGGGAAAAAAATCTTTTTAGGGCTCTTTTTGTGAATCAAAACATCCCACTACCCCAAAAAATAAGACCCTAAATTAATGTTTCCTTTGCATGTAAACTTTGAGGCACATATTTGTATATACTGACAGGTGTCCACTGAGCCATAGGAAAATGAACAAAAGAATGTTTTTAATTTCTTCTACTTGGGCAGGCAATGTTGCCTTGTGATCAGAACTGGAAAGTGAGAGTTAGGAGTTCTGGCTTCTGTTTCCAGTTCTGCTACTGCTTCACTGTGTTACGTTGGGCATTGTTGTGCTTCCATTTTCCCATCCATAAAATGGCGATAATGATACTGACCCACCTTGGTAAAATGCTTTGAGATCCCCAGATAAAAGATGCTGTACAAGTGCAAAATAATGTTGATTCATTTCTCATCCCTCTTACTTTGATGCATTTATACTGCTGCTGAATGTGTCCAAGTAAAGATTCCTCAAATGTATTAAACTAATTTAGTTCTTGAGTATGAATTAATAGTTGGCAAAACCAAGGTTCAACTAGCACCTAGATATTTAGCTAGTTATCTGACCCATCCCCATTTGAGGACGCCTGTCTCTGAGCCCTCCATGGCCATTTCCCTTCATTCCATGACAGGCTTAGCAAAACTTTGTAGTGCTTTTCTGACACTGTTCCCCAAGAGGCTGCAAGCGTACAGTACCCAGTGAAACCTCTAGCAAACTTCCAGATCTCTGTGCTGCTCCTCCCTCTACCAGCCTCTCTAGCCAGTGCAATAATCGGTTGCCTTATGAGTGCTACATTTCCCCGTGCACAGGATTAAGATTAAAGGAAACATTTCCCTGGACTTGCCATCCTCTACATGCCAATCTTGCAAGGAGGAGAGCACTTTCCACCTGCACTCATACCAATGGGGCCAGGCCTGGTCCTGCTGGGGTTAATGGCTGCTTTGCCATTGACATCTATGGGTACAGGATTGAGGCCAGTGGACATTAAATGATGCTGAGCATACTGCAGAATTGGCCCCTAATTTTTTTTTATTGGAAAGAGGCTTTGTTATTTCCAAATATTTTGTATCTGGAAATATTCCTTTGCATATAGTGAATTCACAGGTTCTTCCAAGTACAAACATTTGAAGAGCATAGAGTAACCCTGTCACATTTCTTAAGAAACAGCACCCTCTATGGATACTACAGTTCTATTACAACTGTACAGATACTGCTGTTTGATGATAATTGGAGATACCCTATCTCCTAGAACTGGAAGGGACCCTGAAAGGCCATTGAGTCCAGCCCCCTGCCTTCACTAGCAGGACCAAGTACTGATTTTTGCCGCAGATCCCTAGGTGGCCCTCTCAAGGACTGAACTCACAAGGCTGGGTTTAGCAGGCCAATGCTCAAACCTCTGAGCTATCGCTACTGTATCTTTATAGATACGAATTCTCAGCCCCAGTCCTTCTGCCCCAAAACTGTGAAGTGTTGTAGAATGGATTTTGAACATATATGCAGCAAAAATAAATAACTGGATTGTGCCTGCCATATGTATCTATTTTCCCCTGTAAACATGCTCTGACCTTATGCGGCTACCTGCTGTGTAAGTAGTGTTCGAGACGGTCAATAATAAGAGTTGGCACTAATATAGCACCTAGTGTTAAATGATCTCTCTGATTCACAAACCATCTCTCCTCACAATACCTCTAGAAGGTAGGGAAAGCACTGTTGGCATTTCACAAATGGGGAATGCAGCCACACAGAAAAGGGACTCCCAAACCCAGGAAGTGAGTTAGTTTCAGATCTGAGGCTAGGAGCCAGGTCTCCTGATTCCCAATCTTTTGCCCTCTTGTCTATGCTGATAAATTATCTTTGAATTGCAGGTTTTAAAAAAACAACCCAGGCCATGATGATTGGTAAACAGTAGGAGTACAGGAAATTCTGCGGTTTTGGATCACAGGGCTTTGTGGGAATAGTGTGGCACTAGCAAGTTTGAACTTTCATAAGTTGCAGATTCTAACAAGCTCAGAATCTCACTGCAAGACACAGTCAAACCCGCCAGATTTCACCTGTTGTTATGTCAAAAGCACACACGCTGCATGGTTTCAAAGGGGAATCTGCATCAGCCCAGACTCAGACTAGAGGGTCACAAACCATAGCCAGGCTTTCAGGTTTGTAGTAATGCTCCAAACCAGCAGTGGTTTGCATGTGATTTGGGCTTTTGCTGTAAATGCTTTGTATGACTCAAAATGACACCGGGATGACTTCAAAGAGGTATTTAAGGATCTGTAAGAGTCTGCCCTGGCTTTCCACGCACAGCTTCTTCACATGGAATCTGAGCATCTCTTACTGTCCAGCTTCTGATAAGTGAGCATTTTGCCTCCCAGCTGTTTGGAATTCAGGCAACAGATGGTTACTCACCCTGTGCAGTTACTGAGATTCTTCGAGATGTGTGCCCCCTGTGGGGGCTCCACTTCAGCTGTCGGTGTGTCCTGGTGCCATTGATCAGAGATTTTTGTAGCAGTGTCTGTCTGAGTCATGCACGCAGTGAGCATCTCGCAGCACTATTGGTGCCTCATCTAACGCGCACAAGACCCGATGCCCTCAGTTCCTTCTCAGCTGTCCTCGGCCTGAGACAGTGCTCTGTAATGGTGTCAATGAGAACCTAGGAAAAATAATTAGGAATAGTTAGAATTAATTAGTGACATTTAAGTTTTAGTTGGTTAATAGTTAGTTTCTCATCTCCTTTTTCCTTCTTTAAAAAAAAACTAATTACTCGGTGCATCATCAGTGAGGGACTCCACCAGCTGTTAACTAAACTTTCACCCACCTGAAAATTCATATCCTGTGGGCTTGATCCTATAGTCTTCACGGCAGCTAATGAAAGTTTTGCCTATATGAAAACTGCAGGATTCAAATCCACATACTTTAGCAAAGCTTTTGATATGGTCTCCCACAGTATTCTTGCCAGCAAGTTTAAAAAAGTATGGCTTGGATGAATAGACTATAAGGTAGATAGAAAGCTGGCTAGATTGTCAGGCTTAATGGGTAGTGATCAACAGCTCAATATCTAGTTGGCAGTCGGTATCAAGCGGAGTGCCCCAGGGGATCAGTCCTGGAGACGGCTTTGTTCAACATCTTCATTAATGATCTGGATGATGGGATGGACTGCACCCTCAGCAAGTTCGCAGATGACACTAAGCTGGGGGGAGAGGTAGATGTGCTGGAGGGTAGGGATAGGGTCCACAGTGACCTAGATAAATTGGAGGATTGGGCCAAAAGAAATCTGATGAGGTTCATAAAGGACAAGTGCAGCGTCCTGTACGTAGGACGGAAGAACCCCATTCACCACTACAGGCTGGGGACTGACTGACTAAGCAGCAGTTCTGCAGAAAAGGACCTGGGGATTATAGTGGATGAGAAGCTGGATATGAGTCAGCAGTGTGCCCTTGTCGCCAAGAAGGCTAACAGCTTATTGTGCTGCATTATTCGGAGCATTGCCAGCAGATCGAGGAAAGTGATTATTCCCCTCTATTCAGCACTAGTGAGGCTATATCTGGAGTATTGCATCTAGTTTTGGGCCCCCCACTACAGAAAGGATGTGGACAAATTGGAGAGTCCAGCAAAGGGCAATGAAAATGATATAGGGGCTGGGGCACATGACTTATGAGGAGAGGCTGAGAGAACTGGGCTTGTTTAGGCTGCAGAAGAGACGAGTGAGGGGGGATTTGATAGCAGCCTTCAACTACCTGAAGAGGGGTTCCAAAGAGGATGGAGCTTGGCTGTTCTCAGGGGTGGCAGATGACAGAACAAGGAGTAATGGTCTCAAGTTGCAGTGGGGGAGGTCTAGCTTGGATATTAGGAAAAACTATTTCACTAGGAGGGTGGTGAAGCACTGGAATGGGTTCCCTAGAGAGGTGGTGGAATCTCCTGCCATAGAGATTTTTAAGGCCTGGCTTGAGAACACCCTGGCTGGGATGATTTAGTTGGTGTTGGTCCTACTTTAAGCAGGGGGTTGGGCTAGATGACCTCCTGAGGACTCTTCCAACCCTAATCTTCTATGATTCTATATCTCTAGTATATTATTTTTTATTAAGCTTAAACAGATGAAGAGCTGGATTTTTCCTAATACCAAGAGATGGAGTCCGTAACTAGTAGGTACATGATCATATCAAAAGAGAAATTCATTTGTAGTATAGCGGGCCCTAATTCTTTCTTAGTAAGTTCAAGACACGTTGGTTTAATGATATTCTGTGTGTGTATAGAGATGTGTATAGCTGTGACATTAGTGATGAATGGGGAACTTTCATTCTAAGTTCCTAGTTTTAATCATCTAGAGATTGTTTCTTGCATAGAAAAATCCTTGTCATGTTTTAAGGTGTGATTTTATTCAGAAAATTATTTTAAAATTGGCATGTGCTTACCTATTGACTCTGCTATTAACTCTCACAAAGCCAGTAAGTAAATCAGTCAGATCTGCTTGATCAACAATAGGGACAAAAATAAGCTTTTGCTGCTGCTTATTCCTGGCAGCCCTGCAGAGGCAGCCGAGCTCAGAAATGGGGAGCTTTTTGTGCATCAACAGAATTGGTAGGCAAGTTCCAATCAGTGACAGCTGTGGAAACCCCCTATAGACAGTGTTGTTTTCCAGGCCTGACACAGGGCAACCATTTAACCTGCAGCTCCTTTAACTGGTTACAGTCAATAAGAAAGAACCTAGGCTGACTCTTAGATCCCTGGCTAAGTTTTGTTGTTACTTGTGAAGTGGGCGCATTTGATCTGGAAACACTGAGCGATCAAAAACGTGAAGCCCCACTCTGCCATTTTCACAGCCTCGTTTTCAGAACTGCATGTGGGTGATTTTGTTCCTTTTTTGCTCAGGAATCTCAAAAACATTTTCATCTTAAAAGCGTAATAGGAATGGATCTGAACCAGAACACCACATCCAAACTCTCCTGAACGATGCAGAAGTTCTAATCTAGATCCAAGCATTATAGTGCAGAAGCCTCTCTACTCAGCCTAAATTAAGCCCTTCGTGTGTTTTGCCAGTGGAATAAGCTACTTGAGCAATACTGACAGTACTGAGCGCATGCAGGAAGTTATTTTTTCACTGATATTGAGTTCCAGAGCCCCAGATATAATGCACAAGCCCTGGCTCTTGCAAATGGGATGTTGCGCAAATCTTAGGCTTAATGGCTTTTATAGCCCTTGCCATTCATAACTGAACTTGGATGGCCACTGTGCAAGACTAAAACAAGGCCACGTTGGCCCAGTTCATTGTGCCCAGCATGTGGTTGTGATTGGGCTTGTAGCATCGGGCACCTGTGAAGAAAGCTGTTCAGCAGCACTGTTATCAATCATTTACACTGCACTGGCACCCCAAGGATCTGTATGGTGGATTCCTCCCTCAGACGCCTGTTAGATTCTAACAGGACAAGACAACAGGAACGCAACAGGGTTGTTAGTGCATCATTTATTGTTCTGGGTCTCATGATGTAAAACCTTCCTTTTTCCCCCACAGCATGTTTTTTTAAATGAGAGAGGTGGAGGAGTGTGCTAGCCATTCAGAAAGCTACAGCACTGTCTGTACCATTCAGAAATAACCATGACAGAGAATCAATCAGGCAACACGTGGGAGTAAGATAATCTGAAATCAGATCAATGAAATGAACATACAGGGATGGTCAGCTCAGAGGAACAGATGACTCTGTCTGCAGCAATCAGTCGAAAGCTGTGTGAGATGTGGTAAAGTATGGCCCCAGGATGAAAACTAGTACTTGAGGAGGCCCATGACATCATGTTAGGCAGCTGAATTCGCATATTTCTTCTACAGCAGCAGATGCTACATGCATCAGATCAAAGGGGAGGCTGGGTGGGATGAAAAGGGAGTTAGATCAAGGCCCTCCACACTGACCAGCCAGTTTCATGGGCGTTCTTTTTCAGCACGCTGTGCTGAGCTGCAGATCCAGTTCACGGAAGCCGTTTCTACAGTTGCTGATCAGAAAGAGCTCATCACCAACCTGGAGCATGACCTCAGCACTATCCAGTCCATGTCTTCAGTGCATCGCCCTGATGCTGAGGTAATTCCCAAGGTTTCCTTCCAGTTGCTGACCCATTGATTACAGGGCCGCTGAGAGCCGGTTCGGGCCCCAGTGAAAACAATTTTTCAGGCCACCCAGCAAGGGCGGACCAGCTAAACAGGGCCGAGAAAGCCAGGCCCCGCTAATTTGTACCGGCTTGCCCCCGGCTCCCCCTCATCGGCTCTGTTGATTACAAAAGCTTTATTTGCATTCAGTTCCTTTTCCTCTCCCCCACTTCTCTGCCTTCCACCCCTTCTCCTTCCCCTTCTACTATCCCAGATACAGCACATCCCTCAAAATCTTTTCCATCATCCCACTCCCATGAGCCTTAAAAACCTCAGTGCTACTCCAAGCTGGGCTCTCAGTTCTTCATTCTCTCTGCTGAGTTAGCTGATTTATCACAATATTCCCTGCTCTAGTTTCACTAGACGCCAGAATTCATCTCTGGCTCCTTATGCCCAACTCGAGAGTGTTCCCATTCCTCACAAGACTTGAGGGCCACCACTAGGATCCTGGAGGGGTTGGCAAACCTGAGACTCTGAGATGGATTTCAGCAATAATGGGAAGCCTGCTGGGAAAACAAAAAGGAGGAACTTAAACCAAAATGTATCCTACCATTAAGAAAAGGTTCAGGTTTGAGATTTGGACAGAGGTGCCTTTTTCCTTGTCCGGCCCTCCCTTATTGGGCTAGACATGTTACGGCCACGTTTGCTCTCCTCATTTTCATTCTGACGTTCTCGTCACCCTGAACTCCGGTTCTCCCTGAGCTCTCAGGAATGCTTCTGGCTTCTGCTGTTTCAGAGCTCGCCTGCATTCTGCTTCTTTGCATATTTATGTTCAGGCCTTTTAGGTGGGTTGAAACTTAATGCTGCTGGCTGGACTGAAGCATTGGGTACAGCCACCAGTGTCGATGCAATGAAAATGTCTCTGGGGCAGGAAGTCAGAACTTTGACCCATCATCATTTGCACAGTTCAGCCCATGAACTTCCCCAGGAACGCCGTAATTTGTAGCCCTTGTTCCCAGAATATAGGAAAGCATAATCTTAAAACCACCACCAAAGAACCTGGTATGGGCCACAGCTGGGACAAGAGAATGCATTTGATGAACTATTGCTCTGATCAAGTGTAGGGTTTCCTTACCTTCAGACTGTGCTACTCACCTACACTAAGAGTTCCTATTCACATCTGATTTCTCCACCCAGGGTGCTGCTGTTCACAGTCTAGAGATGATTCCAGACCCCATTAAGGAAGCTACAGCTCGCTTTTATGGTAAGAGCCTGGACCAAGTCCAGTTCATGCTTTGCTGTTTGGGAGCTGTGTGTTCCAGGGAGCTCAGCACAGACTGTGCGGGCGGCAGTCAGGCAGCCTGTGGCAGCTTGCCTGCGGGAGGTCTGCTGGTCCCACAGATTCGGCAGCAATTCGGTGGCGGGTACATTGAAGCTGCGGGACCGTCGGACCTCCCACAGGCAAACCGCCCAATCTGCGGGACTGGGGACCTCCTGCAGGCATGCCGCCGAAGGCAGCCTGCCTGCCATGCTTGAGACGGCAAAAAAGCTACAGTCGCCCCTGCATATACCAGACACTGAACTTGCTGAGTACCTAACTGGGTAGTGTTTGTAAGTAGTAAGTTAACCATGCAAGGGAAGTACTGTGTTATGGGAGATCCAGTTCAAGGGTGTGCTGAGGTTTGCTGAGGAACTCTACTGCAGACAGCTGGTAGGGATTCTCCATTACCTTAATGGTCGGGACCTGTGCTTTCAGAGCTGAAGAATCAGAGTTCTATCCTGATGCTCAAGGTTGCCATGGTGTGCAACATAACAGTCATTAATTCCTAAGTAGGTACAGACCTTTTGTTAAACTCTCCTTGGGCCTGGTTTTCAGGAGTGTTGAGCACATCCATCTCCTGTTAACTTTCAGGGAGATCATCCCCCAAAATCAACCCTTGTTAGCCATTGTTCCTCCATCCTCTTGCTGCAGAAGAGATGCTGCTGCAGTGCTTCCAGCAGTTTGTGTCAGTGCCCAGACAGTCTCTTCCCAAATCACACCTGCATGCAGAGGTTCATCCCGTCCTGTCACTAGTCTATTGTACCAGATTTGCCTTGCTGAAGAGCAAATGCTAACAGTCTTGGGAAGGGGTTTAACTACATGGCCCGGCTATCAAGAACGATTGGTTCTCACTGCACAGAGTCACTAACTGACTGTTGATTCTCCTGATATTTTCTCCCTAAAGTACAGCCCTAGACAATACAGCAGATCAACTTCCCCCTGTAGCCGCTTCACTGTTCCTTTCAAATACACACAGAATTCAGACCGAAATTAAAATATCCCGGTGATCATTCCAGAGTGAATCCCCTCCAGAGCCAGAGAGCTAAATGTTTCCTTTACATTTGCTGTTTGCTGCAAGGGCTGTAGGAGAAAATGAATCAAATAAATGATGACTGTTGGCTCCACTGGAAAAGAACCCATTTCCTTTCCTTTTTGTTTAGAAAGGTTTTTAAGTAGAATGATAAACAATATCATGGCAACGGTTCCACCAAGCAAAAACAACCTGAAGCCACCCATCCTGCTGCTATGAATAGCTCCACTGTGCAGACTAGCTGAGTCGCTGCCTTCTAGGACATATTTATCTTCTGCTGTCCTGTGTAAACCCTAGAGATGCCTAACCTCATTCACGAGGCCATTGGAGGGGACGGCCATCCAGTGGGGTTACATACTCACATGAGTTCTAACCCCAGCCACAGCCAGGCATGTTCTGTGCAGCTTCACAATGCAGTTCCCAGTTCCAGGCACAGGAAATAAACAGTGGTTTTAGTGCAGCAAGCAACCAATGAATTTTTGAAGAGAGATGAAAAGGAGGCACTTTGTTGGGCTAAGGTGAAAAAAATAAAGTGTTTGGCACCATTTCACAGGCTTTGGAAAGGGACAGAGAAGGGGCTGAAGAGACCTTCGCCCTGCCACAGGAGGAGAGTCAATGCAGCCCAGAAAGTGGGGGAGATTCCCTGGATAGGGAGTGTGACGAGGACAGCCGGGGATTGCTGGGAATCAGCACGTTGTGAGCAGACGCTGCTGGCGAGTGACCGGACCCTCTCTCCTAACAGGGCCAATGGGGTTGCCTTAGGGAAAATGTCCCTCTAAGGTGTGTAGAGATTAGTTGGCCCCATACAGTAGGGATAACAACACCTACCTCGGGGGAGAGTTAAGTTTTGATTAATTATTAGAGCTGGCCAGCGAACAGTAATTCCCTTTCCCAGAGGATTTTTAATGTTCAAAATTTGGTTTCATTCCAATTTGGTATGAAAAAAAATGGTCAAAATTCTCCGTGTATTGGAATTACCATTCTCCACGTAGCAATACTGGGAATCTTGGCTCCAGTTCTGCCTGGGGCACTTCCCAGTAGCAGGGCACCCTGAGCTGGCAAGAACCGGGGAGCCTGAGAGCCAGGGCTGCTGGGAACCTGGGCAGAGCAGCTGGTAGGAAACCGGGCAGGTTTTTATCGGAACCCTGACGGTTTCCAGAGGAATTTTGTAGAAATTGAATAATCTCTGCAAAACATTTCAATTCCAGTGAATTGGCAAATTCTGAGAGAGAAAAATGTTTTGTCTAAGTTTTTCCATCCAGCTTCATTAATTAGCTATCAGTGAAGTCCTTTAAACCCTCCGGTGGAGGGTGCCATAGAAGAGCCATGTGTTATTTATCTTCCTTGAATGTCTGCTGACTGAGGATGGTCTCTCACAGTTAGCTCTGCTTCCTAGGTTATCCTCCATCATCTCCCAGCACTCCACTTCCCGAGGGGCAGATGGATTCCCTGTTGTCCATCATCTCCAGTCAGAGGGAGCGCTTCCGTACAAGGAACCAAGAATTAGAAGCGGTATGTTCGGCCGCTTACAAAGACGTGGCTTTGGAATGCTGGACCTGGGTTCTATCCCCGTCTCTGCCATTGGTCTGCTGGGTGACCTTGGGCAAGTCATTTCCCCTCTCTATGCCTCAGTTTCCCCATCTGTAGAACAGGGATAATGATACTGACCTCCTTTGTAAAACAATTGGAGATCTACTGATAAGTGCTACATAAGAGTTAGGGATTAATATTATGGTAAAAAGACACTCCCAGCTGTGCATTTCTGGGCAGTTATTGCACTTCTTAGGGTTGAAGTCCACTAGGACTGCATTGAACCCCAAGTGGGAACAGTTCTCTCTTCCTATTTTTGTTTACCCTAATTCATTTTGATCTGTGGTTGGAAGGACCCTCCTTGGAGGTAAACCCTTTGCTGATTGGACCTGTGCTTTGTCTCTGCTGGACTCAGCCCAGCAGCATACACAATGGTTTGGAGGGGATTTTATTTCTGCGATAGGACAAGTTAAATCCCCAATTCCCTTCCCAAAGAATCTGCAAACGCTGGGCCCTGCAGCTAGCAGCGTTTGTTCTGTGTGTTGCAGGAGAACCGCATGATGCAGCACACAATGCAGGCTCTCCAAAGTGAACTGGACAACATGAGAGCTGATAATATCAAGCTATATGAAAAGATCAAGTTCCTCCAGAGCTACCCTGGCCGGGTGAGTATGGAGCCTGTCTCTATCTCAGCTGTTGTCCCTTGGAGGGTAATGTGTCCCCATTCTGTGAGATCCACTGTCCTGGGGAACTGGAAAATATATGTAACTATCTTTGTTCATTTGCAAAGGGATGACACTGAATCTTTTCACTCACATCTGCTTGACCCATGCCTAAAACCACATTAGAGCACAGTAATTACCTCTCCTGCCTGTCCAGTTCCTAGGCTTTGGGTAGTCCAAACATTCCATGATTGGGGACAGCCATATAATGCCATAATACTGTCTGTAGATCACCTTATCCCTTTTGTGTGGAGTAGCTTGATAGAAAGTTGCCCCTATAATCCTACATGCAAGACTCAGAATCATAGAAATTGGAGATGGAAAAGATCTACAGTATCAGGCCACTTGGGCCATATCCCTGCTGCTTCAGGATTGTCCTCTACACCTTAGGTCACACACTCCATCTCCCTCCAGTATAATCGCTAATGTCTGGTTTCAAACATCTCATTGATGGAGTTACCCTCTGAGGCCAAGAGTTGGCATTTCCTGCCACAAGGTGCCAGTGCAATATGCTTTGGTGTTCACACACTTGTTCTGCACCTGCGGGGTCACAGTTGCTCCTGACTTGCCAGGCACCAAGGAGTTAAAACAAATAACTCCTGAAATTATTCAGAGTCTGAGAAATAATTCAGCCTGTGTCAAAAAAGTGACTCATTCTTGCGTCCCAGCACATGTAAGAGTTGCACTGAGGAATTTAACAAAGAGAGATTTATGTGGCACGTGCTCCCTTTCACAAAACAATATACTCATTCAACTCACTGATCTCAGGAACTGTGGAGTGGCGACCTCTGAGATTACAGTTCGTGACAAAAGGCTTTGTTCCTTGTGCATTAGTCACCAGTTTTCTGCACCTTCCCCTGCACGCTACATCAGAGAGGCAACTGATTTTCATTTTTCATATGCAATTGCAAGTGATGACGGGTGACAGAGAATCACCCCTCTCCTGCTATACTGAACTAGAAATTCTATCATGCCTCTTACAGAACCCCTTCTGGCCAGCAGGGAGAGCTCCTCTCCTTTACAAGGTGCTAGCCACTGACCTTTCCTAGTACAGCATATACCAGCAATGGTGTGGGTCTGTCATACTCCAAAGCAGAGAGACTAAAGCGCATAACAAGAGAGAATAAGCCTCTCTGTAATACACAAACATGAAATAACAGCGTAAAGGTGTACACAGCCATACAATACTCAAATGTCACTGTTCAAACAATACTCAAACATCATCTCCTCTCCTTGATGCTTAATAGACTATCTGATGTATGAGGACTTTCTCCCTTGGCACCCAGGTGGGATTTTAATACGCAGAAATCTCCCTCCATGCCAATGGCCAAAGAGACCCTATCACAACTGTGAAGCAAACTGCATAAGCTGACATTTGAAGAGCTTTTCATGGTAGCTGCGTCTTCCAAGCTGAAATGTCCAGTCATGTCCAGACCTTTTGTAATAGCTCTAAAATGAAAACAGATGTATTGTAGGAAAGCTGTCCTAAAAATCCGCTTCTTGTTGTGACCTGCTGCCTAGTGGTGGTCTGTGCTGTACTACAAATGCTATGATTCACTCCAGAGGTGGCTGCATTTCAACAGTGGGTGAACTGAATCCATGTTATGGATCAATATCTTAAATTTCTTCGGGATCCTTCTACAGGAAGGTTCTGTATATATTAAAGACCTAATCCTGAGCATCTCTGATTAGTCTCATAAGGGATGAACTGGGTTGGGCCTTATGCTGTTGTTTACTTTTCCTATTAAAATGGAAGAGTGTATCTCTCTATTTACTACACCAGAATATCATCCTAATTGCACAAGGAGCCCCAAATCATGGAGTAAACTAACATGGAGGGTGACAACATAGAGAACCTAATGAGACATGTGACTGGTTAAAAATAATAATCAAAGACCATAAAATAAGGCATGCATATAATGAATGCATGAGCCCTAAACTGGGATCTAATCTAAGCCAAGGACTATGAGATGCAGTGGCCTGTGTATCATATTCCAGAACATAGGGGCATATTCACTTGACTAAAGGTTCATTCAACTTGGGATTTACCCTGCTGAGAAGGAACCATGAGATCATGGTTGGATGACTGGGCAGAACAACAAGGAACATGTAGTAATAAGTCTTGAAAGACATCTTAAAGGTCAACATCATAATTTTAAAATTGTATGATGACAAAGACATTGCAGAGATGGAAAAATAGGGAACAGCTGGCTATCAGCAGCATTGTAAATATGATGCACCCTCATAATTAATGCTTGAGGCAGGCAGATATGGAATTATAAGACACCAATGCATAAATAGAACAAGTTGACAGAGCATCAAATTCCAGCACCGTAGGGGATACTACATTTTTAGTTCCTGTGTTTTAAGCCTACTTAAACCCCCCAATGACAAAGAAAAAAGTGGGAAAATCCAAAAGCAAGAGCAGCAAATGGAACCAAAGCATGAAAAGTTAGCACCAAATCAGTAAATGTACGCATATCAATGCATGGAAATGATCCATTAGACACACCCTAAGATCCAATGCATTGTACTGACTCTGTGTCCACACTATGCACTGTTTGTATGAGCTAAAACGCTTTGGAGGAGGTCATTGTTTTTCCTGGGTACATTAAATGTTGTTCTCAGGGTGGTTTGAGGAGGAATCAGTAAGCGGGCTTGGAATCTGGATGATATTTTAATAAGCTGGAGCACAGTTGGCAGACTTGTAGCCTCACATAGAGCTTTCAAGAAGTGCTCGTTGTGAGTTTAATCCAGAGCCGGCTATAAGGTTATGAAATGGAAACTTCCATACTGGGAGAAACTTGAGATCGGGATGTAGCTTGCTTGAGAACATAACGTGCTTAAATAAGATCTACATTTCTCACCCCCTTCCAGGGGTTTTTCACAATTTCCCCTGCCCTTTTGGCTACTAATAGATGTGTATTTAAATAGTGCTTTCCTCCCCCTGAGCTCCGCTCTCCCTCTTACCTAATCCATCAGGGATAATATGCTGGATTTGTGACATCCTAAGCATTTCCATGGCAAGAACATTCTGTGGTGTTACAAACAGATAATTCTGACTTCATTGGTCGATCATGCAGCTGAGGAGGTGGGTGGTGTAAGATGCTGTTATTTACCTAAAACAGGAACAAAGGAAACACAAAACTGCTGGTAAACAAAAGGGTTTTGTTTAAATGGCCTTTTCTGCTTTGCGTGAGTAGACAAGTCCAACTTTGGAGCACTGATCAACTCAGCCGTAGGACTGAGTTTTTACCTTGTGCACAGAATTGCACAGGCTACCACCATGTGTGTAGTTGAGCAGGGATTGTCTAGGGTGATGGGAGTGGGCCTTGGAGCCAGGAGACTTGGGGCTTGGCTACACTCGAAACTCCAAAGCGCTGCCGCAGAGCTTTGAAGTGCGAGTGTGGTTGTGTCGCCAGCGCTGCACGTATTCCACCTCCCCGTGGGGATTAGCTTGCAGCGCTGGGACAGCGCTGGGGCACTGTTTACACTGGCACTTTGCAGCACTGTAACTTGCTGCGCTCAGGGGTGTGGTTTTTCACACCCCTGAGCGAGAAAGTTGCAGCGCTGTAAAGCGCCAGTGTAGCCAAGGCCTTGGATTCTAGTCTTGCTTCCCCATTGCCCAGTTACTCATACCTGTGCAAGGAGTTGCTCTCCTGATTAGGAAGCATTTTACACCCACTCTGCACTGGGGTCAGTGACTATCACTGGGGACCAGGCAGGGGAGAATCAGGCCCTCTCTGCATAACCTTGGGCAAAGTCACTTAATGTCTCCGTGCCTTGGTTTCCCCATTTGTAAAGCGAGGATAAGATCACCCAAGCCCTTAGAGGTATATAACTATTGTTGTATCTACCACCAGTTTCCAATGGCTCAGTGTTCCAGCCCCGTATCAATTCCTGTGCTTCTGCCTAAAGGAATGAACCGAACATTTATAGGGTAGGATGCTGAATCCACTTAAAACATTTCTCATGCTCAGATTTATAAAGTCTCCTTTAAGCTCTCCAGCCTAAATATGGGTACATGTGCGCAAAGGGCAAGAAACTTGGCGGGATCCCCTTAATTAATTAAGCTGCTCCTTTTAATTACAAAAATTAATTAGGGTGAGCAACGAAAGTTGCCTGGCTAAGTCTTCTGCTTCCCCGTTGCTTGGGAATGAATGTAGAGTCCATGGCTCACCCCAGAAATGGAGATCTCCAGTGGGTGAACAGTGCTGCAGGGAGCCATCTGCCCCCAGGAAAGGACTGTGTAGAAAGTAACTCTTGTGCCGCCCAGCCCAGCTGTCAGCAGAGAAGAAGGAAGCTAACTTCTTGTTGGATTCCTGTAGGGTGGCAGCAGTGACGACACGGAGCTCCGCTACTCCACCCAGTACGAAGAGCGCCTGGACCCCTTCTCCTCTTTCAGCAGGAAGGTACGGAAAGCCAGAGAGATTCTCTGCTCCTGAGGGCCCTGTCTGGCAAGGTGCTGAGTTGCCCTCCTGTCCCCGTGAAGACCACAAGGGTTGGACACACTGAGCACCTCACTGAATTGGGTCCTAAATTATTAGCACACCAGGATATTTTGACATTTAGTATCTTCATTAAGTGTGTGTGGGGGAGGGTTTCTCTCTTGCTCTCTCTCACTCTTCACTTTCCCTCCAAACTCCACCTCTCCATGCCTCCCCCACAAGAGTTAGCAGGGGTACCTCAGTTCCATGGGACTGGCATGCACAGGACACGCATGTCCCACAGCACTTAGTGAGCAGCAAAGTGCATTGGCCTACACATCTTTTCACGTGGTGCTCTTTTGAAGATGGTATCTGAAGAGCAACACCAGGTCTTTGAAAGGCTCATTCTAATTCAGAACCATAAACAGCCCTTAGTCACAGAACGGCTTTGGGGGGGGGGGGGAAGTGTGTGTGTGTCTGTCTGTCTGTCTGTCTGTCTGACTCCCCAGGTAAACTCCCTGAAGCCGAATGACAGCTTTGTCTCCCATCCTGTATTGATCCATAGCCAAAGCATGACAAAAGGGCACTGCTCTCTGTTTCGTTGCTACTGTAATGTTCTCCCCCATCCCATGAGGTTCCACAGCAAGTGCTGGCGGAAGAAGCTTCTTGGTGCACAGGAAGGGAAGAGGTCCCTGGCTAGCTGCAACAGCCATGGCACAGGCTTCCTTACCCAGTCCTGTCTGTGTTCCCAGTTGGCTGGTCTGGGCATATCGGTGAGGGAAATGCCTTCCAGAGTGATGAACCAGGCAGTTAGAAACCAGGGAGTGTTGCTCTGCTGGGTCCACCAGAGAGAGAGATTTAAAATGGCATTTTTCCATTCAAGCAAAACTTTTCACGCACCTAACCCTCACTTCCACCTCCAAACTGCTTAGACTGAAGGAGTTCTTTGGTTTGGAGGGTTTTTTTTGTGGGGGAGGGAATTATTTCACAATCCCTAGGGCCCAATACAGCTTGGAGTAAGCACATGTACCTGTTGTGGGGGTTCCCAAGCCAGTTTTTAGCACTGATGAAGCAAGGTGGGTGTTAGATGCTGTGAGTAACTTGGACCAAGCTGTTGGATGCAAAACAAGAGGAACCCACCAGCAAGGGGGTGTAGCTAGAACAGCCACTAAAAAGAGGATGTAAAATAAATCCCGCCACCCTCATGTACTTCACCTTGCATCCAGACCATTCCCAAGCCTCCTGGGGGCCCAGTTCTGCTCTGCTGTAGGAAGGCACAGCCCCCATTGGCTCTGAATTTTGCGCCAGCCAAAATCCCCGAATGCTCTAGGCTGCACCTCTCCTGACAACACTTGGAATGGAAGATCAGCGTAAATTGCATGACTTAGCCACTTGCATCTGACATGTTACACCTGCCACCCCTGAGTTTGGCCTGTTCTCTAGAATTTAGTCTTGCATTTAGCTTGCTGTCCAATGCCAGCCAAAACCTCTCCTATTCTCCAGCTGGATGGAGCATTCTGTCCAGTGGGATGCTTGGGAGCACTCTGGGAACTGAGATTCCACACCAGAGCATTGCTGACCATGGGGTAGGGAAGAAATTGCCTTGTGCTCATGCAGTCTCTCTGTACAACCAGCACCTGTCAGTTCATGCAGGGTCGCTGTTCATCCTGCTATTTTAATCTTAAAAATTTCTCCCTCCCAGCAGGAAGGCAGGGCAGTAGTATTTATCCCCATTTTCCAGACAGGGAAGCTGAGCAGAGAGGTTGTGCCTTGGGCCAGACAGTTGAAGGAGTCTGGGCGATAACCCAGTAGCTCCAGCCTCCCAGATGTGTATTGAGACCCTTTCTGCTCTACAACTGCCTGGCACAAATGCCAGTGGCAGCAGAGTGAATACTAATTGGGAAAATTGAGCAATAAATAATCACAGTAACAAGGTGGAAAGAAATGCTCTGACCCTTCTGGACCCTTTGTGAAGGAGCAGGTAGTAGCTGACATCTGGACATCAGGCCAATAGAGTGAGAACATTGGTGAGGGGTAGATTTGGGAGTAGAGGGCAGTTAATCTTGCCCTACCACTTACATCTCTCCCTTCCATGAGAGATAGAAAGTGCTGCTTGACTTTTTGGCATGCAACAAGCCTCTCCTATATTTCTCCAAATCTAAAATGAGCCCTTCTAGCCCCAAATGAAACCTCTTGTGCCATTTACTTTCAGGAACGCCAGAGGAAATATCTGAGCCTCAGTCCTTGGGATAAAGCCACCCTCAGTATGGTAAGTAATGGCAGGTTACAATACATCATTCTCTGTCTCCATTTGTTGCTCTCATCATGCCAAAGAGTTTGTTGGTCTCTGTGCTTTCAACAAGGATCTTCCTTCTTCGGAAATTGCCAGACTGCACACACTCCTGTTTACAAGGTTGCACGCTTTCAGATCCTTGACTGAGTTTTCTTTCCTGGGTTTGCTGGTTGCCATTCAAGCCAGCATTGCCTCCCTCTGATCCTGTGGCAGAGCTATGAATCATACTGTATTTGTGACGTCCTAGTTTCAGACACAATGGCACCAGGCTGATGTCCCAAATACAGAACTAGGACTTCTCTGCAGCCAGTTCTTGCATGAGAAGCTGAGCTGTGAAAGAAACTATTTTTTTAAGCACAAATACTTTCACTCTTAGCAAAGGGACCTCTGAAAAGTAGCAGCCGCCAAGTACATTTTCTTCTGGTTATTTGACGTGAGAGAAATGTTTATATGCTTCGCCCACCTCCTATTTTCTGAGCCCTTGAACACTGGGTCCTAGCTCGGTGTGCTCAGAGTGGATCATTTTATGAATGTTTTGTTAACTCCACTTGGACCTCACGAGTTAATAAGGACAGACAGTCGCTTCTTCCACTCTTAACTCTCCTACTGAGTCTTTGCAAATGGCTCCACTTCAGAAGAGGTGATAAGGACAAACATTTTCTCTCTTGCTGTCCCTTCATCAGGGTGTTTGCATCATTAGGGAGACAGCTGACTGGATTCCAGAATGGCTGGAGGGGCAAAGCTCAGACCCAGCCTATGGCCACATGACTCACATGACATGGTGTCCTGAACTGGGGTAGGAGGGGGCCAGATGGTTAGTGTTGCATTGGCTTTCATTTAAGAAAATGTTCTTTTAGATGTGTTTTGGCTTTTTCCCTTGACATCAGTTAGAAGTGACTTGCAGAAGGTGGTGTGTAGTGCACAAAAGGTGGTATGTTGCCGGGGGGAGTGTACAGGGAAGATGTCTCCTTTCTGCTGCTGTATAATGGATTATGGAGGCCTCAGTGGTTATTTTTAAAAATCTGCTTGTTTTCCGCTCTTGTTTGACATCCTTGCATGAGGAGGGTCGTCTTGAAGCTGGCTAGAGCTACGTTAGAGCCCCTCGCTATGGGGGTGCGGGACAAAAGCAAGATCCAGGCCTTTGTTTTTGTTAACATCTAGTTAGCTCATATGTTTGGAAGGAGAGATTCAACCGCCCACCCGCCCCTAGCCCATCAGTTAAGGGCTAAGAAAGCTCCTGCCCCTGTTCTCCTCTTGTTTTGCCATAGGACAAGAGAAGACTTGACATTCATGATACGCATGAGCTAAAAAACAAGCAGAAAAAAACTTCCAAGTCTCTTTCATCCACAATAAGGCAGCAGGAAGTTCACACCCCCACCCCCATACACACACACTCTGGCTCTAGCACAGATGCTTTCTACTGACGTGAGAGGGAATAATTTCCCCTGGCTCCTTGCTGTGTGATCAGTCATTCCCTGACATTGCAATCGCCATAATACTTCATCTGTTTAGAGCATCTTCCTGCTGAGGAGCCAAAAGCATCTGGCAAACACCAGTTGCTTCAAGGCCATGACTTCACTGTTGCTTTTACAGCAAGCCAGGCGTCCTGCTGTAAAATCCTTGTGTTCAAGGCAAAGAGAGGTTTTTTACCTTGCTGTAGGGGGCACATTGTTGACCTCATCAAGCCACATCAAGGTAAAAACTACTTTTGTCCTGTCTCCACTAGGATTTTACGGTGAGATGACTCACCATTGTTAGCTATCTTGCTGTACAAACACTCCTTTCTGGCAGCGAAAACATACCCTTAGCTTCAGAATACCCTGTGCTGAGTGTTAACCTCGTGTGACACAGGAGGAAACTGAGCAGAAGGCCTGGTTTTCCAAAGCTGGAGTGTGCAATGGCACATGCAGCGGTAGCTCTCATTTGCAGATGCAACAGTCATTAGATGGATGTTTTATGCCTTACCGGCCAGATCAGGACTGATCCTTGTGCAGGTTGACTGTGCCTTGTTGAGTGGGAAAAGGTGAGGTCACAGCCCTTGCTCCTGTACTTGAGCTAGCAGAACTGGCCTGCCACTGAGAGGCATGCACTTTACAACCTAGCACGAGGTTGTACAACAGGAGGCATTGCATCCCCCTGGCACTGTAGCGCGGAACTGGCGCTGGGGCATTGGCCACTCCACACTGCCTGCAGTGCAGGTCTGCACCTAATGGGCACAGTTTTACTTTAACAGAGGGGGATTGGTCTGCATTCAGTGGCAACATACTGTGGATCTTTGCATGTGCACAGGGATGACTGTTCTCTGGCAATAGAGTGTTTGGTTCCATTGTCCCTTTAGCACTAAGCATGTTTGCGGGGCAGGATTTGCTAAATGTGTAGTTGACTTGTACATTTCCTCAGCGCTTCAGAGATGCAAAGAGAAGAGCTGCAGTAACTAGTGTGGCAAATAGCAAAATCTTCTTCCTCACCGTGGTGTCACTACTGCATCAGCTCTTCCTTGCTTTGAGATTTCAGGTTGTTAGCACCGTGCGAGGTACAAAGCAAAGACAGAGACTTCTGTAAAGCAGCAAACATGGTTCACACGGCAATCCCTGGGAACGACATCCCAAGCAGAGCAGTAACTGAACAAGCTGTTGTACTGTACGTGCACCTGACAGCCCCAGTCTGAACAGGAGCCCACAGCTGAATGGTAGGCCATTGCCACCAACCGATGCTGCTGCACCAGGTGGTTATGGGAGCTCAGGTTGGGATTGGAGAGATTATCCTGTACTTAGCAATTGCAGCAAAACCGTGATTACAGGGGCCAGTTATGAGGCTGAGATTTACAAAGCTGATATAGGGGATTTGGAGAAATTCCTGTGAAAACTATTGGGAGCTGTGTGCCTAAATCCCTTGTGGCTTTCCAAATCTCTACCTAAAAGTATAGCATTTTTACCTGGGATTCCTGAAGTTGCCAAAACTCATTCCCATGGCCGCCTTTATGTAATTCTAAAACTGCGGCTGTATGTTTACAGACACAACAGCCAGAAATGGTGATTGTCAGCATCTGCTCTGACCACATGAGCTAAACAGGGGACTCCTTTAACTGTAAGTAAGTAACAGGTTGTTATAGTTGCTGGGACTAGCCACTAGTTGTCATCTCACCCACTAAGGGCTTGTCTATACAAACAGTGGGAGGCAGGCTGGGGTGTAAACTGACCTCATTCTGCCAGCTCCACACTAACAGTCTGTACAGACCCTGCCGCTGTGCACTAAAAGCTCCCTACTGCACTTCGATCTGCACCACTTTGAAACATGAACTGTTCGTATAGACAAACCCTAAGACAGCGTAATGGGATGCATTTTGAGCCCAGATCCAATCATATTCCATGTGAGCTGTTCAAAAATGCCCAGGAACCAGTCAGATGAGCCTGCATCAACTATTCTTAAGTGTGGGCATCAGGCAGAGTGCCAGCAGAATGGAAAGATGGCAGGAGAGTAGCCCCGTACAAGGGCAAAGGATCTTGCACTGACTGTGGCAACTACAAGCAGATCTCATTGTTACTGGTCCCTGGAAAAGTCTTTGCTTACATTCTGCTTGGTAAGCTGCAGCTGCTCCTTAACAGACATCATCATCCACAGCAATCAAGTTTCACTGTTGGATGATTGGCCATGGATGCTGTCTTTATCCTCCAGCTTCTGACTGAGCAGCACTGAGAATCAACCGCCCTCTTTGTGTGGCATATATTGACATCAAAGCAGCTTTTGATTGATTAATGGGTCAGCACTTTGGCTTGCGCTGGAAGGAGCTGGTGTTCCAGATCTGCTAAATCTTCACACCGGTACCAGTCTGACTATGCACGTTGGTTCATGGCCTTCGCCACATTTCTACACAACCTCTGTGTGTGGCAGGGATGCATTCTCGCCCCAACACTAGCCTGTTGAGCTATCGACTGGATATTACGATTTGCTGCTCCATACATTGGACTCAAGGTTGGTCAAGAAGTACTTGCTATGCTTACGATGCTGCCTTGCTTGTGGAGAAGACAGAGAATATCAGCCCTGCCCTCCAAGGTCTGCAAGACACTCCACTGTGTGGTTGAATGTCTCATGGCAGAAAACAAAAGTCCAGAATATCTGAGTTAGGCCACCAGAACCCCTGGTGCAGGAGGGGTTGAGTACCATGGAGAGTGCTGATGAGTTCATCTAACTAGGCTGTAAGTAGAGTTCAGTCACAGCAAACTGGACATCCTCCAATAACTGTCTCACCACCTCCTGCATGAAACCCATATCTCACTTATGGAGGCAAAAACATCTTTGCTCTGAGACACAGTTCAGGATCTATCAAACCTGTGTACTACCTGTATTGCTATATCAGTCAGAAATCTGGCCCCTCCTATAGACAGGCCTGCAGTGGCTAGAGGCTTTCCATATGTTATCAGTGCCAAATCTTGAGCATAACGTGCTTTGACTTTGTGTAAAATGCCACAGTCTTACAGACATCTGGCCTTGCTTCAGTTGCTCATTATAGTCAGCAGCAACTTTGCAAGCTCTTTGGCCACTTTGCCAGGACGGATAAAGACACACCAGGCCACCATGCTCCCAGTCCCTCCATAAACGTGCAAAGGAGTGCACACCCTAACCCGACCTGGAGCCACGCACACAGGGCCATCCGGGGTGGGGGTGGGGTGGAAGTGACGAATCCGTCCCTTCCGGGACCGACCACACCAGCCAATCACATCGCCCTGCAGGGCCCCCCAAGGGGCGGAGCCAGGAGCATTGCCCCGATTCGCCATACCCAAGGGACAGCTCTGCACGCACAGGTCTACCCCAGAGATTCATGGATTTGCAGGATTGAGCCAGATCTAGGAAATTCAGTACATGATGCCTACCGTGACACCATCAACCATGGTGACTCTGGCTGGCGCAATGATCCTCAGTAGACTATGCATATTTGATCATGATGATTTGATATCTGTATTCCACTACCTGCCCTTGTTCCCCTCTGCTTTGGATCATGACTGGATTCACAGAAGAGAAGGAACTCGTATGCACTGCTCCTTATAGCGTCAGCATGGAGCACAAGCAGAGCCAGGGACCAATGGACATAGCTTGCAAGAATTCTCTGGTCTTGGGTGCACAGACTGCGTGCAGACCCCACAATGGACTAGAAATGGGGACCACACATCTCCAAGAACTGCAGTTACAAGGCAAGTAACTTCCTTATCTAGAGGAAATGCATAAAAAATGCAATTGGGCACCAGTAAACACATTAATCATGGTCAAAAGCAAAATCGATGACTGGAAAAGAGAGAACCAACACTGTATAAAACCACATTAAGCATTTTATTAGAACCATAAAATAGATGCATTGTTGGCTTATGCTGTGTGTTGAAAGCAAAAACACAAACATAAGGGCAATGTCACTATTGGAGAGGAGCCAGGACTGGAATCCCAGATCTCAACACCCAAACTTTATGGGATTTCAAAATCCAAACTGAAGTTTCTTAGCCTGGGCCCAGAGTCTGACGCCTCTGAGCAGAATCTCCACTATCCCTTACACCTGGGTTGTTGGTGTCAGAAATCCAGACCTGATCCCATTTCTGAATTAGATGGCCTGCTGTTGGTAGGGATTAAGATTGTTGCTGCATCTTCCCAGGGCTGCGTGAGTCCCTTGCAAATTTTTGCACTAAATCCCTTTCTAAAGAGGAAGTCATATAGTACCTAAATGTTGTTTGAATTCTGACTCCGGGGACCACCTCCGGAGCTGCTTCCTTGGGCAAAATTCCCATGGACTTCAAGGGCAGTTTGTCTGAAAATCATCTCATGATTTCCCATTAGCTGACTCAGCTAGAACATCCATGGGTCAGTCTATATCCCGGATGAAGTTAGAAAGACTACCAAGCCTGTACAGTGAAATAAATCCTCAGGTTTCTGGCTTTACTGCTGTCTTGTAGAACATGTTCAAAGTGCCACTGACGCTTCTCCTTTCCAAATGATTCAGGGTGATCCTGAACCTGAGTTGCACTGTACATTGCTCTGCATCTACTCTCTCTAATTCTGTTGGAGAGCCCAATAATTCAGTTTAATTTACTTTTTATCTAGCATCCTTCACACAAAGCGTTTCACAATGCTTTACAATGAGAGATAAAATAATGAGCAAAGGCTTGGCATAATTGTGTATGCAGAGTGCAAGGCACAGTGTGACAGAAGGAGACCAGGGGGTAAAGGAAGCTGTAATTTCAAAGGGGTAATAATGGAGATAAGCGTTCTTGTAAACTAATTACAGGGAGGAGAGGGGAATGTGATTTAGCCTTTGCCTGAGGCTAAATCCAAGAGGAGGTTTTAAAGGTGAGATATGAGAGGAGTGTGCAGTGGAGAACAATGGGGAAAGGAAAATGAATTCCAGAGCATGATGCTTCTAAAATGCAGATAAGCAGAATTCTATCCGGTGTGACCCCTCATTGCCCAGTTCTGCTGTTCACTAACACTCACGCTGGGTAGAGCAGCTTTGGTTATACAGGTTTCCTGCTAAATAACAAGTTTTAAGCACGTGTTCCTAAAGAAAGAAAAGCAGTGGTTCTGCAAGGTGGAGGCATGCTACCACTCTCAGCAGGTGCTGTCTCCTGCTGCCAGCCGATGGAGTCAAGAAGGAAATGAATTCTCGTGATGGCCTTCCCCTGTAACCTGGATACGCCTTGTCTAAACTGGGAACTTGACAACAGAATTCTCACTGGTTAGGGAGCACAAGTGTAGACAAGCACCTGCGACTGGATTTGGGATTATACTAATTAAGCTAGGCTCTAAGCTAAAGGCCGCCCCAAGAGAGCTGCAGAGGTAACTGGGCACAGTACCATAGGGTACAGGAACTGATTGCTGTTGGGATCCAGAGGATAATGTCTGGGTGGCTGGAGTGAACTTTGAGAAACATCAGACAGATGATGATTATTTTGTACTTCAATGTTAGTAGCCCAGGCCCCTGGAATCCTTAGCATTTTGCCCAGAAATTGTCAATATGCTGCCCTGACTCTGCGTTCTTACACCACACAGCACGTTGTTGATTTGCACAGAGATGAATTCAATATGGTTGCCCACTGACTTTTCAGCTGGTAACACTAGCCATCTGGTGGCCTGTTCGTTATTCAAGCTGCCTTGCAAAACTAAATCCACCAGCAGATAATCCTCTCTCCCCATCCTGCTTCTTCCCTCAAAGAGGAGCTATAAAAACGCTCTCTGGGTATTGAGCAGAGGCCACAAAATGAATGGGTCTGGAATAGTAATATCTCTGTGACACAGTGGGAGGAGGTGTGGAGCTGGCAGAGTGGGTTGGAAGGTGCTTCACAATTAAATGGAAGGTGTCTATTTCCATGTTAGTGGCTGAAACACCTGACAGGACAACCTGCATTTATTTGGTTTCAGCAATCAATGCTTTGAGCACCTGGACATTTTGCAAGCTGGGCAGTTATGTCTATTTCATTTGGCTTGTAGGACATAGAGCGTGGCGAGGGAATGGGCTCCTGTTCAATGAGTATGTGCATGTAGCTCTTTTTAACATCAGTTGGAGTTAGCGAGAAGAACATAGAGCTGGTCCAAATCAAAGGGGTCTGAGGTGGTGCCTCTTTGGGGGAAAAGGAGGGCAGAGAACTGGTGCCCCGGTGCCATGTGACTGGCCCGTGGGTGACATCTCTTGCTGTTGCTATCAACCTTATTCTGAGCAAGATCCTGCTACTTTAGAAATCAGTAGCAAAACTCCCACTGCCCTCCCTGAACAAATGTGTTGTCCAAGTTCATATTTAAATCTTGCTTTTCCCAAGATTTGACTTAAATTTGAGTGTGTGGTGTTAGCAGCCTCAGGCACTGGGTTGAGTGCTGTAATGCATTGATAGTCCAGCAAGAAAGGGGTTAAGCATCTGAGATTGTTGGCTACAATACAAAAATATACTGTATTAAAAGCAAAATACTCTTTGTACCATTCACATAGAATCCATGCAAATGCTGGCATGAATATGGATAAAGTGGAATGCTAGCGTCCCAGTGAATTGATGCAACTCATTTGCAAAAAACTGACTTAAGGGAGTTACTCCTCTGTATATTTAAGAATAAACTATTGTTTGTTAGAGTAGTGATCTCCATTGCCCTGAGTTGCTGAAAGGACATCAGCTAAGAATTGGTTGTGGGTTTTTTTTCTTTAATTCCATCCTGTGGAATCCCCTGGTAGAATTTTGGGGGCTTAAATGAGAATTTACTTTTGTCCAGAATTTGTCTCTGCCGTTAAAGCGGGGATAAATTCCGACCCCGGGTGTGTAAAACAATTCCATCCTGGATGATGATAGGGGTTTCAGGTTTTCCCTGGCATCCTGAATGTCCCAAAGGAGCAGGCTTTGGAGATTTTCCCATATTAGTCACCAGCTTAGATTTGACCCTGGTCAGTAGTGACTGAACATCGTTAACACCTGACAGCTGTTTGATGGTGCTCTCCAAAATGAGCGGTTTGATGGCAACACAGTTCTTGTAAGAACAGGTGTCCACATCACAATTTGCAATGATATCCTGGCCAGGATTCAATTGCCATGGAGGCTGAATCCCCCTCTCATCTCTACCAATGACCCTGCTGGGTTGAAGTTTAGGCATTTCAGCAGGGCGGCGTAGATGCTCATGCTGGAGATACACAGAGAACTCCAGCTTCCAGGCATTGTTCCCCAGCACGGATTTCCTGGAAAGTATCTAATGTATATGAATGTCATTGGTTGCTTACCTTAAAAAGGCTCAGATGGGGGTTGCACAGGACCATATTTCACAACCTATGATGGGAAAAGGTGAGTGTTAGTTACACAGGAAAAAACTGCATCCTAGAATGCCACTTCCTGTTCTATAGTAGAGCATCTTGAATGCTGCTCACCAGTGTGCAGTAGAGGGACATCTCTGGGTACCCCAGGCAGCAGAGGGCCCCAGGTGAGAGATGCCCACCAGTCAGCAGCTCAGGGACTACCCGTGAGAAACCAGAAAACAGGGGAAACTAACTATTAACTGGGAAAAACCCACCCAGTCTTTTGATAAAGACAGGATGGGACTCTGGGGCATCCTGAACTCCTAATGGCTTGTGTTCTTCTTCAGTGTGAGGGCCAAGGGCTTCCCTCACTGGGCACGGGCCAAGTCAACATAGGCACCGTGAGGACTTCAAAGCACCAGCCTCCGTGCCCACTACCCCATTTCCCCTACTGCCCTCTCCACATGTGCTGGGTATTTAGTCTGGGGATCTGTGTAGTCATAGTTCAGAGCCCTGCTCTGGCTTCCAAACCCTGTCTGTGCTACAGCTGCACATGGACTGAGCCTGCTTCACTGCAGTCTTCTCCTTCCACAGCTTCATGCCCGCTGCACTGGTTCTCCTTTTCTTTGGGTCCAAGGCCCCTTGCTGTATTATCAGCCTGTATTACTGGCCCTAAAACTGAATTCTTTTTTGCATCTGTAAGTTTAAGCTAGACCTTTAAGGTAATGTTGGGGGCGGGGGTTGCAAGTGCATCTTAGTAAGAGGATTTTTGAGGAATTTTTTAGATGCAAATTGCTGCCGCAGCTTGATGTAGGATTTTCGAGCTGACACTGCCTGACAGCACTGCAGAAGGTACCTGGTGCTGCGCATATTGAACAAAGTTCTTGCCAGGCCAGTACTTCAGTCTGCTCTTAGAAAGGGACTTTCACAACAGCAGCGGCAGGCGGAATCATGCTGGACTAAAGGGGGCTAGGAGGAAACCTTCCCTGCAAGCAGCTTGTCTCATAAGAGCCTTGCAAAAGTTTTTTGCATCTTCCGTTGAAGTACTTGGTACTGATCTCTGTTAGACCATTTAGATCAATGTCGTCTCTGATCTAGTCTGGCACTTGCTATGTAAAGGGCACATTTCAGCCCAGAACAATTATTTTGCCTGTAATTTTTTTCTTCTCATTGCTGCTGCTAATTAACGACATAGAATAAATTAATCTCCCTGAACCCAGGAGAAAGAAGGCGCAAAGGGGCTGGGAAGTTTGTGTAAATGCAAATACTGTGTCTAGGCTGAGCTATGAAAACCTCCTTAGAGACATGTCTGAGCTGCTGGATCCATATACAAACTTCCCCAGAGTATTTGGATCTGAGCTTTGCTATTGCAGATGTCAAGTTGTGAAAGCCCCCTGAAATCATCACCTCCATTCGCTATACAGCAGCGGGAGTACGTGTGTAGGGCTTAAACTCGCAAGGCTCTGGGTACTCATCTCAATCTAGCAAAACACTTACGCACCTGCTTAACTTTCACCATGTGAGTAGTTTCGCTGGGTACATCTACACAGCAATAAAAGAACCTTCAGCAGCAAGTCTCAGAGTCCAGGTTAGATGACTTGGGCTTGCAAGGCTAAAAATAGCCGTGTAGATGTTGGGGCTTGGTCTGGAACCAGGGCTCTGAAACCCTTCCCTCTTGCACGGTTTCAGAGCCTGAACCAGGGCCGGCTTTAGGAAGTGCGGGGCCAAATTCGAACACTTTCGGCGGGGCCCTGGCAGGGATGACTTTAAAAAGAAAAAAGTGTAAAAAAAAAAGCCTTCCATTTCTTCCATGTATTATTTACTTTCTACAAGTATATAAATAATAAAATTGTATATTATGTACATTCCATCATATATGCTGTTGATTGGTTATTATGACTGCCATTTTACATGGTGGGTCCCTGCCACTCCCTGGGGGGGTACACATGTGTGGTCCCTGCTGCTTCCTGCTCCCCCATGAAGCAGGTGTGCAGGTACTGGCCTGGAACTGCAGGGCAGCAGTGGACATGGAGCTGGTTCGAGGCAGGGCAGGGCTGACTGGAGGTAGTGTCTGGCTGCAGGCAGGGCAAGGGTGTGCGGGGCTGGCTGGAAACAGGGAAGTGTGGGGCAGGCTGGTTTAGGCAGGGCCACAGGGGGGTGCAGCAGGGGGGCAGGGCTGGAGAGCAGGAGTATGGGACTGGCTGGCTTCAGGCAGGGGGTGCAGCAGGGGTTGGCTGAGACAGGGCAGGGCGGGCAGTGCAGGGCTGGATGCGGGCAGGGGGTGTGGCAGGGGCTTGGATGAGACAAGGCAGGGGGTTTGGTAGGGCTGGCTGTGGGCAGGGGGTGCAGAGCTGGCTGCAGGCAGTGGGGGCGGGGCTGATGCGGCAGGGCAGGGGTGCAGAGAAGGCAGCTGGAGCCCCGGCCCTTTAAATAGCCCCCAAGCCCCCTGCTATCCCAGGGCTCTGGGGGCTATTTAAAGGGCCCAGGGCTCCCCTGCTTCTACCCCGCCCTGGACCTTTTAAATAGCCGCGGGAGCCCTGGGGAATGCATGGGGGCAGGGGGGGGCTCCGGCAGCTATTTAAAGGACCAGGGTGGCAAAGGCAGCTGGAGCCCTGGCCCTTTAAATAGCCCCCAGGGATCTGGGGACTATTTAAAGGGCCCGGAGCTCCAGCCGGCGCCGCGGGGCTTGTCGCACTCCGGCCGGAGCTCCAGCCAGGAGAGAGGGGCCGCGGGGCTTGCGGTGCTCTGGTCAGAGCTCCAGCTGAGAGAGTGGGGCTGTGGGGCAGCCGCATTCCCGCTGGCGCTTTGGTCAGGGGAGCGGGGCCATGGAAGACCCCGGAGCAGACCGCAGCTGGGGTAAGTAAAAAAAAAAATTCAAAACGCCTAAAGCGTGGGGCCCGATTCCCAGGAATCGGGTGAATCGGCCTAAAGCCGGCCCTGGCCTGAACCCAAACATTTACACTGCGCTCTTTAGCCCCGGAGCCTGAATCAGCTGACCAGGGCTCTGAGATCTGCCGTGGAGCTTCTATTGATGTGCAGATCTACCCATTGCTGCCAAAGTCCTGAGCCTGCTGGGGCCAGAGAACTCATCACCTTGCAGGACTGACCCCTTAATCATACCTTCCAGGCTCTGTTTTGTCTATCTGAGCAGGTGTGCGGCGCATGCTGCCTGGGGTATAAAGCCACAGAATGAAACCTTGTTTATTGTACCTGGAGCACACAGGTTTGACACACTGTTTACAAGTTTGGTAAGGCTGCTTGGATTTACACAGAGAAAGGAATGAAGTGGGCCAGAGTGAGACACAGATCTGGAAAACAGAATGAGGCAATCAGGAGAATGATCTTCCTTGTCCAGGTACAAAGAACTGGTTACCTCTGAAACGTGCAAGAAAGATTTTAAAAGTAAACAACTTTAAACAAATATATGGTATTCTGGCTCACCCAGGGAGTCAGGAATGGAACATAGAGTATTCCTCCTCTAAATCATCTGTAGGAATCCAGCCAAGGCTGGTAGGGAGTGGAACTCATCAGCATATCAGCTGGCAAGAGGTCTGCTGGGAATTTCCAGTCCCCTGGGGCAAGAATCTACACCTCAGAAAGGACCACCATGATTGGAACCAGCTGGCAGGCCCTACAGAAGGGCCAGGGACTGAATGAGTCAGAGACTGAGCCCTTTCTTCACTCTGGATATAATCATATTCACGTTAAGATTGAGGCCCATTGCAGGGAAATATGCACTGCTGCTGCCCATGTGGTACCTATTCCATGGACTTCAGCCCCAAAGGCTCGACGAGATTAACTGAGGAGCTAGCCTGCAGTCCAGCATTCCCATAACTAGCCGGTAGAGGAAGAGAATGTGACCGTAACTGCTGTAGAGCCTCAGTCTATTGATGAGAATGGTGCAATACCAAGGGCTGTCTGTCAGCGTGTCATAGGACTGAGTTCCTCACCTGCTTTCCCCTGTTCTAGTCATCCAGCATGTGAGAGAACATCACAAATCAAAATCCCTCAAGCTCAGACATTGCAAACGTGCTAGACTTAATAATTAACGGGACTCCTCTCGGGAATGATGGTGAATTGGAGGCAGAGCCTGTGTCTAGGTCAAGGGGAAAATGGAATAAATTGGCAATACAGAATAAACTAAAAGTGACAGGGAAAAAATAGTAGGATACAAATATATCGATGTCCAGTACGTTAAAAACAAAATGGAGGCCTAAAGTCTGTGCATGGGCACGAATGGCAAAAATGGTAAAAATCTTGGACACATACATTTGTGACTAGAGAAAGACCAGAGACCTGAGGAGCTTTTCCAGTCCAAGGTGTAACAGTCACATGTCAGACTGAGCCAGACCCATATGCGGCTGAAGGCCCAATCCTGCATGATACTGAGGGACTCCTAATGAAATGCTGAGTACCCTCAGTTCTTAGGGACTTCAGCTGAGAGCAATCAGTGCCACAAGTCAGTACAGACTCTCCCCCTCTGTTTGATGTGTCCTTTTTCAACTGAGATCTGTGTGACCCTGGGCAAGTGACTTCCTCTCTCCTGGTGCCTCACTTCCCCATTGTAAAATAGGAATCAAAATCCTTCCTTTCTTCCCTGACTTGTCCGTCTTGTCCATTTGAACTGGAAGCTCCGTAGGGCAGGGACTGTCTCCTGCTGTGTATGTTCTGTGCTTAGCACATTGGGGTCCTGAGCTCAGCTGGAGCCCCGCGAGTGGTGAATGTAATAATAAAAATTATGTGGATATAATAAAATAATAAATTTTAAATAATAAAATAATAAAAATTTTGCTTTAACTGGACTGAATCTGTTTCTCCTTCTGATCTGCTGTAGGGGCGGCTGATCCTGTCCAACAAGACCGCTCGCACCATTGCATTTTTCTACACTCTGTTGCTCCATTGCCTGGTCTTCCTGGTAAGTGTTTAGGTCTAAAAGAGGAACTAATGACTGGTTATAACTGCAGGAAAATACCCCATAAAGTGCTCAGCTTTTCATTTTAAACCGGGAGACATACTCTTGTCTCTTCCAAGTAAATGTGTGATAGCCCATGCGTCAGTGCACCAAAAAGCCTGTGTGAGCCAGGGGACACGTAGCACAATGCACCCAAGGAGGTGGGGAGACAGAGGCATCGAGGTAGGAAATGACTCACCCAGGGTCACCATGTGTAAGTGGCAGACCTGGGACTAGAATCCAGGTGTTTCTTGATACCTTTCCTGATCTAGTTGCTTGGACGCGTTGTCTGTAGGTACCTCTACACTGCAGTAAAAGACCTGTGGCTAACCTGGATCAGTGGGCTCGGGCTAAAAATTGCACTGTAGATCTTCAGGTCCCAGCCCAAGCCCAAATGATTGGTTTAGTGCTGCAAGGTTTTTATTGCAGTGTAGGCAACATACCCTGAGGTTCTTCTAAACTGGCATTTTGTTGACATGCTAGTCTCCTCCCACTCACCTTTCAGGTAGTTGCATAGGATTTCGCCCTGTGTAAATGCAGGAGTCCTTGGGAGTTCCTACAACTCGCCAGCATTAGGGAAATCCATCCACTCACCAGGGCATTGAAGGCTTTTATTAATTTAGTCATTCAACATGAAGTTCAGAGTGTAAGAAATGTCCCTGTGACCCAACATGCTGGTCTACGTTTAGCCCACCGTGATCCCATCTTCCTGCTTTCTCACCGTGTCCCTTAACCTCTTCACTCTTCAGAAACAAATGGAGATGGTTCTTGAGCTCAGTCATTCTCTGCTTTGCCTTTCCTGGCAACTTACTACCATCTTTGCCTTACACGCTGCAGGTTACAGTTCTGCTAGTGATTCCTTCTCTAATTTTTAGATTCTTGTTCCTTTAGTTTCTAAACATTTCCCATGGTAAATACACTCTCCCACACACACATGCACACACACCTCTCTCTTTCATAATGTTAAAAGTCTTAATTAGGTCACTGCAATGTCTCCTTTTCCAGAGGGAATAATCTCCAACTCCACTGTGGGAAAAATCCTATGGAACTTAATAGTGTTAAAACCAACCTGGGTTTAAAATCCTGTAGAATTGTGAAAGTCCTATAGAGGTGAATAGACAATGATCTCCTTTCTGTAGACATTTTAAAATTTAGATCATCCTATAGGGTTTAATAGAGAATTATATCCTGGCTATCGACTTCCATAGGTTGGTTTGAAAAGTTATCAGTCTCTAGAAATATCCCATAAAATTCCCTGCCTGGTAGCTGTGTTGCTTTAGCCTCTATGAAAGCCAGCCATACCAGTATTCCCCAGGACTAGCAAACACTACAGTATCATCATTGTATGCTATTGTGTTTTGGGCCACGGCAATGATCGGCTACTTCGTGAGCAGTGATCAGCCACCACACAGTATGTTAGACGTGGCCGTTTGGAATTCTAGCCCTCACTGCAAATCTGGAAAGAGGTGATCCTGATGTGCTCACTACAGTCTTTTGGACCTTGGACTTCGTTTGCCTTTTTTAATGCAGCTGTGCCTAGTGACTATTCCACAACGTCTTCTGGCTGATCTGCATTTCCAGAGGGAGGAAGCTGCTAATTGTGGATTTGCCTTTCCCAGTCAATATGGCCCAATCCTATGATCGGATCCAAGCAGGAAGCCCTTTAATGGGGCTCTGCATAGGCATAGACAGCCCCATGTAAGGATCAGTTTGTAGGATATGGACATATAGTCCCAGTATGATCCAGTGGAGTTGGGTGGCTGCCCACTCAGACCAGATGGATAAAGAAGGTCTTAATCTGGAAGTTCCCTTTTTCTCAGGGCTGTGTTCACAGTTGGGTTTTTCCCCCTTTTGTGAATTTCAGTTACTCCTAATTTGGAGGCCTGCTGAATCGTATTTCTGGAATTACAGTATTTTCCCAGTGGCAGGATAATGCTTCTATGAGTTGCACAGGAGGGATTAGCAGCAGATGCCCTGGTCTCCTGCTTGTATTTGTAGTGGCATTGTGCTTTTCAGTCTATCCTGTTTTGAAGTTTTATTTACAGAATTTCTGGGGGTTTATCTGTCATGGCAGGAAAAACTCATCAATGATTAAATGAGACAAGATGAAAGACAAACGAATAGCACAAATATTTCTATCTAGATTTTGTCAGAATAAAACCAACCTGCAGTCATCTTGTGGGGAAGAGAGCAAAGAAAATAAAAAGTTAAGCATCATGAAAGGTTAAAATGTAACCGGAAAAATATTAGGCCTAAGAATTGCACGGATGGAATAATCTCATTCTATCTCAACATTACAAGGCCAGAGCTGCAAAGCCATTAACACCAATGACCTGATCCACTTCTACCATTTGAAAAATGTCTTTCCCCTTAATCTAGAAACAGAGGCCTTCACCTCCCTCCATCTGGCTTCCATTCCACAAATCTTTTCTTTCTTCTTCCTTTTGGGAATTTCAATTAACCCTAATTTGGAGGCCTGCTGAATGGTATTTGTGGAATTAGAGCATTTCCCCAGTGACAGGATAGCCTTCTGACAAGTCACAAAGGCATTAGCACATCTGCTTCAGCAGCAGATGTGGAGGTCTTCTGCCTGCATTGCAGCCCCATTGTGCTTTTCAGTGAAGTTGGTTGTAAAGTTTTATTTAAATAATTTCTCCACCTCCAGTCTGCAGAATTTGAATATTTAAATACATTATATGTGTAATATCAAAGATGGTCAACAGACCAGTGAAACATACAACGGAGACCACCATACTACCGCCCTGCTCTTCATTAATGGAAGCAAATGGCAGAGAGGTTGTATCTAGACGTATACGCCAACAAGCTAAACATTTCAGGAGACAGCACTCAGAATGAGGGATAGCCGATTTTCAGAGGTAGTGAGTAACCTAAGCGCCTATTGACCTCAGTTGTATTTGTGGGTGCTCAGCGCATCTGAAAATCAGGTCCCTAGAGAGGCCCTTTGCACATGACTTCTGCTGAAGATTTTAAAGACGGGCAAAAAGGGATAGAGCCCTTCTTGTTGACATAAGAAAGCATCATTGTTTTGGCCTGAGAGCTGCTCTTTAGCAGCTTACCCATTGGCTCAGTGAATGGCACTGCATATGCTACTATGGCTCTGTGAGTGGTATAATGAAAATCACTTTTCATTTGTGGATTTCAGAACACACTACAAAGATGGGCAAGGGACAATATTCTGGTTTTATAGAGGAGGGAAAATGAGGCTTGGTGATGAGTTACTAGCCCATGGTCTAAAAGCAAGTCCATGGCAGAGTCAGAATTAGCGTCCAGGACTCCTGATTCCCAGTCTAGTTCCAGACCAGCTGGACCATGCTATTTCCCTATTGTGAATTTCATACTGCATCAAGGGACCTGGACAGCCCTGGAGCCTCTTCTCCTGCTAACTCTCTAGTTTATCTCCATTCATGGATTGTAGGCCTTCTTGTTCCTGTAGTCTTATTTCCTCCCCTTTAAGTTGCTCTGTTTACAGAAACCCTCTGCACATTACAAGTGGCAAATTACAGAAGGCAAAGCTCATCCAAATTTGGTGGGCAAAAGGCCTAAAACTCAAGGAGGGGAAATTGAAGCTTCTGGTTCCGTTCTATTTTCTAAAAATTAACAACACTAATATGTAATAATGTAGTATATTTAAATCTCTTAGTAGTGGTCATTAATAACTGTGAGTCCTGCCGATCAACACCACCTCCTCCCTCCCCGCACCTCCCACCCACCATGATCAGCTGTTTCACAGTGTGCAGGAAGCTCTGGGGGGAAGAAGGGAGGAGCGAGGGAATGGCAGGTTTGGCGGAAGAAGCAGGAGCCTTGGGGGAAGGGGTGGAGTTGGGGGTAGGGCCTGGGGCAGAGCAGGGAGTTGAGCAGTGAGCACCCCCCCGGCACCCTGGAAAGTCAGCATCTGTAGCTCAAGCCCTGTCTATTGGCCACCCCTGCACTAGAACATACATAGTTTATGGCTATGAAAACCAAGAGACACGTGTGCATCCAAAGCACGCCCTTACTATTCCACCCAGCCCACTGCTGTGTGTGTTTGATTGACTGGGGCAGATAGTTATTTCTTTAAGGCTGTGGCAAACATTTCTCTAACCGAAACGGAAGAATCAGACCCTGTGGTTATGTAAAGCAATATAGCATCGCAGAGGGTTGGTCATCAAAGTCAGGTTGGTGGCTTATGCTAAGAGAAGTGAGATGCTGGTCACAGCTGCACTAATGTACTGAGCAGAAAGTAAATACAGGGGGCCTCCCGTTTCAATGGGAAAGAGTAAACAGCATTTCTTATTTCCTAGGTACTCTACAAAACTGCTTGGAGTGAGAGTGTGGGAAGGGACTGCGCTGCTTACTGTGCTAAGAAGTATGTATGAAAACAGGACAATTCAGTACAATCCAGATTTCAAAACAGTTACTGTCTTGAGAAGAGGAGCGATGTTGTATTAACCAGAGGAACATTTGGGCTTGCAGTCGCTTTCTAAACACGTGGTCACATTAAAGTGTAGTTCTGTTCTGAAAAACAGCACCTTATTTCAGCAGATCAGTTCCCTGTGACTGCTTTTAAGAGTCTTATCTACTGTCTTTAGTACCAGAAGTAAAGGCTAACTACTTTTGACTCTTGATAGCCCTGTAAAAGCAAAACCAGTTCAGACAGAGCGAGCTGAATTTTGTTCCTTCTTGTGCATCAATAGAATTGTTTATTAAATTCTAATCATGACACATTTGTCAGCAATGGCTAATAGGATTTTAGAGATGTAACCTAAGCCTTAATGTGGCGAGGAGGACGTTTTGCTGGTGAAGCTGCACAAGAATAAAACAATCCAGGCTCAGCTTGCTGGAGGGACTGTTTTACTCATTAGAACTGCAAACCTTTAAGACAATAAACATGGAAGCCACTGCACCATATTTACACAGGCTTTATAGAGCAGAACAACATGTTAGTCAGTTTTGAAATTAGCTGCAGAATGACACATCTAAGAGACTGATTAATTTGGAGACTGGTGTTTTCAGTAGGTGAGGGCCCAGCCCTGCAATGCGCATGTGCACTCCTCTCACGTAAGGAAGGATGTGATAAAGCTGGGTGAAGATTTTCAGCCACAACTTTTTTCCACTGAAAAATGTAGATTCAGATTAACTGAAACATGGAGAAATTTTATGTAATTCACCAAGTGGTTTTGGCTAAAAATCCCCCCACAATAAAAATGTGCTATTTTTAAACTACTTTGTTTCAAAATGTACTTCAATTTTTTAAGTATTTTTTTAAAAAATGAAACAAAACATTTTGTTTTGAGTCAAATGAAACATTTTGAGCTGAAATTAAGCTTTTTTTCCAGTTTGCCAACAAAAATTCATGTTGGGTCAACCCAAAATGGATTTTTTTCTCCAATTTTTTTGGAATGGCTACCAAAACAAAAAAATTCATTATTTGCATCGCTCCAGATGTGAGTAAAGATGTCAGGATCAGATCCCATAATTTGTTTTCAGCTGCTCTAACTCAGGGATTTTCTGGTGGTGTAAAAGAGGCTATGGTCCTGATTATGATAGCTGTTGTTGAAAGGGCAGTCTGGCTTCATACTGATTTCAGCGTGTATTGGGTCTTGTCATGGGTTTTGTGCTGATTCATTATTTAACTTGTTCTTTTCAGGTATGCTGATCACTTGCACAAGTTCCACGAGAATGGAGACAATGGTGACATGTGGCAGTGAAGGCTGGAATCAAGGCTCTTCACATCCCCAGGGGACTGTTAATTCCATCAGTAGCATTTGGCCACACTTTTCCTGTCCCTGCTGTGACCATTGTGCCCAGACAGCTGCTTGATTTGAACGTTCTAAGATTATCTTTGTGCTTTGTAAGATGGAGAAGTGGTGATCCCTTCCCCATTCTGACACTTGTAGGTTAGAAGCAGCAATAATGGAGTGTCGTTTTGCAAAATATAAGTGTAAGGAAACAGATTCCATCTGGAATCGTAGGAATTCTGTGTATTCTCCAAAGTAACTTGGGGAGAATTCATCCTCTTTTCAATTAGATTTGCTTTACAAACCTGTAGGAGGTAGGGGACTGTTCCGGTGAAAGCTAACATCTTCATGTAGCTTTTGAGGGCTGGGGAACAGGCTGGGACCCTACTTTGAATGTAACTACCACCTCGTAACCTCTTCAAAGTCCAACACACTAGCCTAGCTAAACCTCCCATGAAATAGGGAAAACTGACCACTTGCAGTTACTGGGCTTTACGTTCATTTAAATGGCCTTGTATTAAAAAAAAAAAAAAAAACTGTTCATGGCCAGCAAATTCTGGATCAAAGACTACAGCTTTTACTAGACTTTGAAATGGCTTGTTGCAAGAGCCAACAGTAAAGTGTCTTACCCTTTGTGAGGTCAGTCATCCAGAGACAGGAAAACAGTGTTGCCATCCTGCTGTATTTCTTATTGAATTAAGATCTTGTTCAGCTCAGTATTTAATCTAATGTGCATTTCTCAAGGCCTTTGAAAGTGCTGACGAGTAAAAGCAGACAGGCTTTTTTACTGGTGTTATTGAACTGGAGACTGACTTACACTTGAAATGGACTCAATGTTTAGGATTTAATTGGCATGAGGGAAGTGTTGCTAATAAGCATGGAGCTCATTGGAAGTGCAGTGGGCACTCTCGGAGAATAGAAATGTTTCTGCTGTGCACTAGTTGCTTTTGTGCAAAGGATGTGTTAGCATAATGCAAGATGTCTGATGGGGAAACTTGCTTGCATTGCCGCCTGATGGGTAAGTGTCTGACCCTTCTGGGCTGCTCTTCAGCTTGAATGAGTTAATTGTTGACCATGGGTTATTTAGGGGGGGGGAAATGTGACTGCTCTGCTAATAAGTCATTGATTTAGTTGGGGAAAAGAAAATACTTGGTAAGCTGATTTATATAGAGCTTGTAAATTTCTACTAGCATTCCACATTCCTGCAAGGCGCTGAGCACCCTCCGCTTCTATTGACTGCAGTGATCATTGAAAGTACTCAGTACCATGCCAGAGCAGGCCCTTACTCTATAGTTAATAGCATGGTCCATTCTTGCTCAGTTAAAATCCCCATTCTAGGCCAGAAGAATGTTGTTGCCGCTTGGTTAATATTGCATAGCAAACCACACGCATGTGTTGGTAAGTGTGGTTGTATAAATAGAGTACGCAGTTGGTGATAAGACTTTCCATATGCCAGGAGCAATGAACATCTATTTATGGTTGCTCAGCCTGTAGAAAACAGTAAAATATTAATTGCAATGAAGAAGATAATACACAAGGACCAATCAGCACCTGTCTATACAGAGAGGTTCAAGACAACTGGGGGCTTGTCTAGGAGAGTGAAATCTGCACTGGATGTGATTACACTGCTATAAATCCTCATCTAGCCACACTGTTGTGGAAAATGGCATGTGCACTAGTAATTTACTAATGTAAATCCTGTTTTACATTGCAGTGAATCTACCAGGGATTTGCACTCTTTGAGACTACACTGAGAGAGCTATAGCAGCACAAAAGTAAAATAAAAGTAGACCGGGCCTAAGTATTGGTGTGTTTGTTAAAATGAATGGGACTCTCTAAAGTAAACATGCAGTTATTTCTTACGAAGCTACTGGGCTGTCTGAGCTGCAGCATTTTGTTTATTGTCACTCTGTTTCCTCTCTTTGAATAACTCAGTGATAAGTATTTCTTCTCAGAGATTGTGATCGTAATCAAAACACAGCCAATTCTCCATAGATTTGTATCCAGCTCAGGTCTGTGCTGCTGCTTCAAAGTAATGTTTATGAGCATTTCTAAAGAGGAAGGCAACTTTATCTGAAAGGACTCCAGATTGCTAGAGATTATGCACCATCTCTCTGAGGGCCTGATTCTGTGTGGTGCAGAGCAACGTCCAACTCTCATTGATTTCAGGGGCAGCATATGGGGCTCAGCACTTGCAAGACTGGGACCGTAAAGTAGACATGAGCTCTCAAGGACCAGAGCAAGTTAGGGGTGCTTTTCACATCCAAAAAGGTATTGATCTTTATATACAAAATAAATTGCTCTTTTAGCGAGTAAAACAAAACACCTATCTTGGTAAGAATGGGATATTTGCTATGTTAGGCTAGTTTCTTTTAGGTTTCATAGGGAAAGTCAAACTTACTTTATTTAGAAGCTATATTGAGTGTATTAAAATTGCAAAACATGCTTAGAAATTGGCACATGTAATCTTCCATAAATGATTTAATATAGATATTATTGAGCTGTGCAAGATGTGATGAAATAAATCTAGACATGCATCAAGACTGATTTTGCCTTTGTGGTTCTGTTTTTGCTATCAAGAAGCATCCCAGTTCAATTCCCAGCTACAGGAGGACAAAGTTTGCAGCTAGTTTTAGCAGAGCCGCCCAGACGATTCAGGGGGCCTGGGGTCTTCAGCGGTGGGGGGCCCCCGCTTCGGCAGTAATTCGGCAGTGGGAGTGCCTCCGTTCCTGGACCTGCCGCCGAAGTGCCCTGAAGACCCACAGCAGGGGCCCCCTGCCGCCAAATTGCCGCCAAAGACCCGGCACTTCAGTGGCAGGTCCCGGGGCGGAAGGACCCCCACTGCCGAATTGCCTCCAAAGACCCAGAGCAGAAGAAGTGAGTGAAGGACCCCGCTCCGGGGGCCCCGAAAAACTCTCATGGGGGCCCCACGGGCAAAATGCCCCCACCTCTGGGCAGCCCTGAGTTTTAGAAATCCAGTCCGACAGTTAACGTGACTGTTTGAGGTCTTGTGAGGTCAGAAGGAGCAGCACCTCCAGTCCTGTGAGGCAGCCTTGGTCCCTGCTGTGTGAGGACCAGGGCCACCTGCAGTTGAGATGACATTCTTTGCTAGGTGTAGACAGGAGGGAGAAAATACCCCACTACAGAGGTGGTAGGGCCATTGCTGAATACCCTCAGTGCCGAGGGATAAGTAGGCTCTGCCCCTCACAAGATTAGAGCCTGAATGCTGTTCTGGTTCCTCCCATCATGCAGATGGTCAGGCTGAACTCAAACCAGCAGTCTCTGTGTTGGTTTCATTCCCTGGCCATTGCTGACAGTGCTTCCTATGGGGAATGAGAAACTATTGTGTTTATATTTTAAAACAAGATCTTCAGACAGTTTTGAGGAGTCAAAGGTTATTTTTTTAATTTAAAAAACCCTCAAAAGTTCTATTTGCTTTGCTTAATGTTGGTGGTGATTTTTCCCCCTTCCTAATTTTCCTTTCATCCATCACCGAGCACAGATTTTACATTTAATCTGTTTACATGCACGTCTCCTCATGTATTTGTATCAAAAAGACATGGCAGCCTCCAGCTCTCTGGAGATGGCAGGAGCACTCATGTCTTGTTGTGGGGCAGTAGACAGCATTACCTGGTTGGGATTAAAAGGGAACAAGGAGAGAGAGACACTGGCTCTCTCTACAGACCAAGAGGTGGGCAGGCTTCTTACAAATGAGTAGAGTGACCTTTTTAACCTGTTGCATTCTAAGTGCTAATAAAAGGGCCGTTTCAGAGAGAATTGTTTACTCCCAGTTGTCTTCCTATTATGTCTTGCCTCCTATTTTGGCCACCTCCCCACACACACATTCCCATGGCCTCTTTGTGCTGAATGAGTCATCACAGTCAGAGACAGAGTTGAAAAGGGAAATGTTTGATGGGATGATCATGAGTAAGGCTACGATTTAGTCACGGAATCCGTGACTTCCAAAGACCTCTGTGACTTCAGCCCTGGTGGCTGAGTGCTGCAGGATCCCGCAGCCTGCCACAGTGGCAGGCAGCAGGGATACCTCACAGCTCTCTAAGGCAGTGGGGTCCCCAAACTCCCAGACACTGTGGGCAGCAGAGGGGATCCCCACAGCTCCCCTGCTGCCAGTCTCGGGGAATTCCGCAGCTCCTCACACATAGAGAGCAGGGGGATCCTGCAGCCCTGGCTGTAGGTGGTGGTGGGAAGCGTTGGGGGGAAGCGGAGCTGGAGCTCCCAGCCACCCAGCATTTTTTGCATGGATATTTTTAGTAAAAGTCAGGGACAGGTCATTGGCTTCCATGAATTTTTCTTTATTGCCCATGACCTGTCCCTGACTTTTACTAAAAATATCAGGTGACAAAATTTTAGCCTTATTCATGAGATGAGAGTCTGACTTGTGAGCATCAATTCAACCCAGTTTTCTTCTGAGTAGTTGGTTGTGTCTGCATTGCAGAACTGCAAGACAATTCTCCCCACACCCACAGGAGCTCAAAGGAAAGGGGAGGAAAATGCATAGCTAGAGAAACTTGGAGGAAAGCTAATGCCCGCAGGCCCCCATGTCTGCTTCCTTCGTACCCCTTCTACATTTACCTGCCCCCAGGCCTCTTAAGCTAAGATACTGAATTAGGAGCTGTAAACCTGCTCTAGACAGCAGCAGCTCGCAGTTGCTGCTGAAAGAAGTGTCATTTTTCTTTTGAAGTTCCACAGGCAGAAATAATTCTGTTACGCTGGTGTAAACTCAGTAACTCCATATTCACACAGCTGTTAACAGAACAGAATCCAGTCCAACATATTTATGCTCTTTTTCCCTACTGTTTTCTCTTAGCCTTCTGTTGGGAACTACTTTGCATCACCGAAGGAAACATTACCTAATCTCCAGCCCTCTAAGAAAAACAACACACCCTTCTAATAAGCCAGGGAGAGGCATCTATTTATCAGCCATCGGTGACTTCTCTGCCATCAGCCTTAAAGCATACCTGAAGCGTGCACCAACCCCCACTTATGTCCCATTGAGGGTTACCTGTTATGTTGCAATGACCTCCCTTCCCCCATCTGCTCATCTTTCACCTGCAGCAGTGTTAGCGCAAAGCCAAAGTCGCAGGGCTGGTGGAAGGAAGAGCGTGCACATGTTTGTAGCTTCTTTGGAAATCTGGTTCTACAGAAGTCTCCCTATCCACAGGCTCGCTGGCCTCTTGGTCACGGTATTCCAGGCATAGAGGAGGGAAGTGTAATTGCAGCTGCTAGCTCTAAGATGGAGGTTTACAAAGAACCAAAACCGCTCTTCATCCACTTGGTAATTTCCTGTTAACTCTTACTCCAGTGGTTTAAACACACAACGTCACTCCAGGGCTCGTGGCCTTCCTCAGGGCCATTTCAATGGAACAGAGTGAAGAGCTCCAGGGTGGGTGCTGAAAGTAGGCATGCAACGAAGGAATCTTGCAACAGACTTGACTTACAAAAAAATAAAAAAAAAATCAGTTACTTCAAGCAGCACTAGCCCCTTTGCTGCAGCTAAAGAACTTTGCTGTTTCTGTACGAGAGAGAACAACTGTCGCCTTCTAAAGCTCCAACCATGCAAGCCAAAAATCATTAATTATCAAGAGCAAGGATAGCCTGAATTCAGGACGACTCTGAGGTCCTGCCTGCATGTATGTGCCAGAGACCCAGGCAAGGTTTCAGTGAGTGTCAGATGCCTCTGGGTTTCAGAGCTTCTCAGGCGTCGGTGCCATGTGGAGACATGCTGGGAGAGTGTCCCTTAGAATGATGTTCAGAGAATTATATGCTGCACGTGCTGTCACTGTTTGAAGCCCACTCCAATGGGAAAGAGAATTATTCAAACCAGGCAGGCCAGGGTTTATTTACTTGATTAGCAAGACGGATGCTATTGCAGAATAGCAGAAACACAAAAAAATAGTTGTCTCACTGAATTATATTTCACTTGGTGACAGCAATCAGGCAGAGAAAGCTTGGTTGTGCCTCCAGAGAAGCCCCCTTTGTGTCTATCATCCCCCCGGACCTCAGTTTGGTCTCCACAAGGCGGCTCAGGAAAGTTCATATGATTCCTCCAGCCAACCTATGGAATTCTGAATGGACCTATCGTACATTTTAGCATCTCCAGGCTTGTGACTGGATCAACAAAATGGCAGGGCCATTATAGCAGGGAACGACTAGATCGGTGACAAATGATTAATATTTATTATTTGTATTATTGTAGCACCTAGCAGCCTCCAACATGGGCCAGGACCCTATGAGGCCAGTGCGGGACACAGACAGAGCAGAGACACTCCCGCCCCAAAGACAAATCCTCGTAAGCAAACCTAGGCTGCAAGCAAACCTGTCAGCTGCTAATCCGGCATCAGTTCAGCTCAGCCAAAGTTCTGCTGGCTGAGACTGGACCCAGGTGCAGGACAGTCTTTTCCTCTACACTGCACACAGGCATGTAAAGACGTGAAGGGCTAGGGGGGCTGCATGCAGACACGGCTGCCCTCTCCCCAGCAAACAACAGACAAAAGGAAATTGGGAAACCCCAACTCAAGATACCTATTGTTTGTTTCCAGTTTTTACACTGCACACACCAGCCCTCAGGACAAAAGTATCCAACCTAGTCACCAGCCCTAAGTTTCATTATTAAAATCCCATTTACAATCAAACCTGGCTCTACTCTCTGACTAAAGAGACAACCCTATTAAAAGAAGTACAGAGCAATGGTCATTGTCATAGATGCAATACAAAGCGCTACACGAACCACAGTCGTTACAGCAGAGTGGGGAGGGAGACGAGTTTGTACATGAAGCATTAGCTATGGCAACGTGAGGTCAGAGAGCCGATCTAGGATGATGGCATTATTCCAGAGAGAGATTCAGTGAGGAACTAGTGGATGCAGACTCAGGAGGGAGTTGCAGGGTTAGCGCAAAGAGGAACAGTGTAGAAAGATGTCTGTGAGATACAAACAAACCATATCACAATAGGACAATGAGGGCAGTGCTGTAAAAAAAACACACAAAACACCAAGCTCTCTCTCAAAGCCAACCTAGGAGGCACCTCTCACTGGTTCCCAATCTAAATGGGTTTCCATAGCCACTAGCAGGCAGACATCGAAGTGTTTTCCCATGCACTGTAAATGGGCGAGAGATCAATAGGATTCAAATACAGCTGAATGAAACCAGCCCACTGCATTTAATACAGGGTGTCTCAGTGACTCCCGGATTGACGGCATACCAGGAAAGGCACTTCAGAAGCATAAATATAGGCACAGCCAATGCCAGGAGAGATGTACTCACCCTTCCAGTTTATTCTAGGACAGGGTGTGTTTACTAAACTATGAAACATGCCAGATCAACAGGCTGCCCAGGGAAAACAGGAGTTACTCAAGTTCCAGAGGAACCAAACACATGCTTTGGGAACTTGTTGGGGTTTACAAGGGTGGGATTCATGTAACAATGGCAAGTGGATGGGTCAGTATTCATGATGAATTTCTGACTTTTTCCAAGGAAACAGCACCTGGCATTTCGGAGAGGGCCTAGGTCATTTCTTCCCCTTTTATTCATAGTTACAAATGCACACAACTTTAAAGCTAACACTGTTCTCAGGACAACAGCTAAGTAGCCACAATCAGAACCCATAGGGCATTCTGCAGTCCTCCCGACTGTTAGTTGCCAAGAAATGAGTAGAACATTGTCCACTAAACTTGTTCTCTGTTTAGGTTTTTCTCAGATACAAACAATAAACTAGTGCAGTAGCACTGAGGCACCCCATTTTGCTGTACGACCGAACAAAAAGATGGTCCCTTGTAGCTTTCACAGACAAACTCTTTCAAGACTCTGATGTTTATAATGTAAAAACTGCGCAGTAGCTGTTTCCAGGATAAGCTATAGGCTCAGGCAATCTACTGTAGGCCAGCACCAATTGGCAACGCCCACTCTGGCCCAACCTTCACCTCCAGAAGTAGGGACAGAGGGAAAGGAACACCCCAGCACCTGCTGGGAATGGGTCCCAAGCTATGCACCAAGAAATAGAGGCACCCAGTGCCACTGGACACTGATAGTCTTGGCCCAGATGTGCACAGTGATGAAGTTAACGTTGCTGCAAGAACATCCAGGCACCCTGCTTACTATGCATGCAGAAGGACACTTTACGCTGCTCTAGCTCTGTCCAGCCAAGGATCTCAAAGCAATTTAGAGATGCTAATTAATTCAAGCTGTTTTGAGAAGCTTTTGAACATTTAAGACCTGCTCCTGTCCACCATGCTCTGTGCCACTTTCTTTGCACCTCCTACGTTCTTACACCATGGTTATTGCTGTACCCTTTTGGAGGCAGGTGTCCGCAAGATGCCTGATCATCCTGCAGGCGCTACCATGCTACATAACTATCACAATGGAATCTCAGCTCATCTGAATGCCAGTGCGGGGAGCAAGCTATTTCCTCCTCAAGCATCTTGGAAAGTGGGATGTTAAACTGAAAAGAGGTCAGAGAAGAGGACAGGCATGTGTTGATGTCTGGAAAAGCTGCCTTACAATGAGAGTGTACAGAAGCCCAGTTTATCCAAGAGAAAATTGAGATGGGAGTGGAACACAGTCTATGGAATAACCTAAACAGAAAGATGATTTCATATCTAGCAGATAAAAAGATCCCAATGGCTGGAAGTGAGTCAAATTCAGAGTAAAAAATAAGACACACTTTTTTTTTTTTAATCTTCAAGGGAATTAATCACTGTAACAACTTATCTAAGGCCATGATGAATTCTCCATCACTCAAAGTCTTTAAATCAAGCCTGGATGTCTAAAAGACACACTGTAGCTCAAGCAGAAATGATGGGGTTGATGCAGGAGTTGTGAGGTGAAATTCTATGGCCCATGTTACACAGGATGTCAGAGATAATGGCCTCCAGATCTATGAACTATCATCCTTTTCATTTCTTTTTAAATGGAAGGAGCTGTTAGCTCTGGGAATCAACACTTTACAGAAGGTTTGATTTTAAAGTGACAGGACAGTTTGAATGCAAGGAACACAAATTGCCAAACAATATTTTCAGTTTCCTGCCCCTGCCCCTCAAATGTTTGCTCCAGTCCAAGTCATCAGCCCCATACTTTCCTATATCCACGTCCCTTATTCTGTCCATCTCAAGACCAAGCACCATGGTGCTGCAATTTAAGCACAATTTCCGTAAGCTCTAACAAATAGTGTCTAAAACGCTCGCTTTAATTCTCAAGAATTAGAAGGGTTTTCTAGTTAAAACTCATAGGTTTGAGACAGTGATAATTGCCATGGTTCTCACCCCAAAAAAAGATACAGAGGGATGTCAGAACTGACGAGCAACTTTATATAATCTACTGCTATGGAGATTCCCAATGACTGGAGGAACCATGGGTTTCTGGTTAGTGACTACTTGATAGACCGTATGTACGCTTCTAGATGACACTGTATCAGAAAGGATGGTCTTGTGGTTAAAGCACTGGACTGGGACTCAAGAGATCTACATTTAATTCCAGGTTCCACTACAGAGAGAGAGAGAGTGTGTGTGTGTGTGTGTGTGTGTGTGTGTGTGTGTGTGTGTACATGTACAAAGCTCCTAATGTCCCCTCCAAAACAGTCCCTGCTACCTCCTTTATCAATCACTGAATGCCACCACCATCCTGCCAGTCACTCAGGCCCGGAACCTGGGTGTCACTTTGACTCGGACCTCTCACTGAGTCCTCACATCCAGGCTGTGTGAAAATCTGGAAAATTCTTTCTGAAGAACATCTCTAAGATACAGCCTTTCCTATCCATCCACATCCAAGCTCTTATTGTCTTGGGTCTTGATTACCGCAACATCCTACTCTCTGCTCTCTGGCCTTCACTAATCCAGTCTTGCCCCCTCATCTCCATTCAGAATGCTGCTATGAAGATCATTTTCCTGGCCTGTAGGTTTGACTATGTCATCCCTCCACTGGCTCCCACTTCTCTATGGCATCATGGATAAGCTGCTTGTCTTCACTTTCAAGGCCCTGCATAGTCCACCCCACCCTACGCAGCCTCGCTTCTTTGCTATCGATATATCAACTCTTGCCTCTGATCAGCCCACAGTGCTGGCTCCATCGCACACTTGTTCAGTTTTCTAACAAGCACCTTCGTGCTGTCTCCCACACTGCCCCTCACGCTTGGCAGGATCTGCAAAACTAACCAATTATCCCTCCTTCCAAACCCTCCTCAAACCTTGACAACGGTCAGCCTGCTGGTAGGCTCAGACCACTGCAGATCATGCTGATAGATATTGTCTAGTTGTTTCTTGATACTCCTCCGTCTGTCTGTCTGTCTGTCTGTCTCGCCCTCTATTGTCTTATACTTTGATTGTAAATTCCTTGGGGCAGGGACTGTCTCTTTGTTCTGGGTTTGTATAACACTTAGCACAATGGGATCCTGGTCAGCGACAGGGGCTGCTGGGAGCTACCACAATGCACATATTAAATAACACTGTGTATGTACAGTGCCTGGCACAATGGACTCTGATCTCAGCTGGGACCTCTGAGCTCTACCACTCTACAAATCAGGCGGATGTTTGTTGTTCCATTGAGGCTTCTTGCCAATATAGAAGGCACATTGAGCAGAACTTACTGAGTTTTCATAAAGTCTTTGCTAGAACTGGATATGCGCAACCAGTCTCCTGCCTCTGCACTGCTAGAACTTGCATGGACTGCGTAGGAGTCCTGCACTGCCTTAGACAAAGAGACAATTAAAAATTAAACCACAGTGGATTCAGTCAAAGCAGAGGGGAAGTATTAAGTGGGGCCCTGCAGGGGCAGTGTTTAGACCTTTGCCATTGCTAATCTACATGAATGAATCTACCCAGAGAGATCAATAGTAAAGTAGTTAAAGCTGCTGCTGACAAAAAAAAAAATTCCAAACAAACCTGGGGGCGACAAACAAAGACATGAGCAAATGCAATTTAGAGGCCCTGCATGTAAACCATGGCAAACGATCTGGGAGGAGAGAACAAATGTAGATGTGCTAGGTGGGTCCAGTTGCAGGACCGGACATGGAGGAGGAAGGCTGCGCCAGTCACCGAGCATGAGGACAGTCTCCGCACAGGACTCGTATTCTGTTGGAACGGTGCACTTCTATTCTAGCGCTTCAGCTTCATTTGGCTGCAAGCCAATCTGTAACCATGGAAACAATACACCCAGAAGCTAGCCCCATGAGGCCTCAATGTTGGCTCCAGGTGCACTTCTGGTGTCCCCAAAGCACTCTGCTTAGCCTGGTCTTTCCTTTACAGGTCCCTCACCTGCACACTCGTTTGACTCGTGCATCAGAGGCACCATCCTGAGAAGAGTGAGTGCCCCCCGCCATGCCTAGGGGAAGTTCGCAGGAGTGCAGGGCAGGCAGCAGGACCAAAGCCCTGATGAGGCAGCGTTAAACTGGCTCTTTCAGCCCCAGCCTCAGCCGGGAGCGATCGTATTTAAGAGCCTGGGTACAAGAGTAAGAAAATTCACTCTCCCCTAGAAGCTCTGATCCAATCCCCTCCCTCTGGCATGCCCTGCCTGACACGGGGAGGACAACCCCTCCCCACTTATCATGGAAGCAGCACAGCCTAGAGCAGGGGTCCTTAAATCTTTTTCTTTGAGCCTTCTCCATCCCCTGACATGCTATTAAAAACTCCATGGCTCACCAATGCCACAACCATTGTTTTTCTGCGTATAAAAGCCAGAGCCGGTGTTAGGTGGTAACAAGCAGGGCCATTGCCTGGGGGGGTCCATGCCAGAGGGGCCACCGCAAAGCTGAGCTAAGCTCCCTGGCTGAGAATCACAGGCTTAGGGGAGCACTGGGAGGGAGGAAGTCCTGAGTTCTAATGCAGGTAAGTCACGGCACCTCTCTGGGTCTGAGGCTGCGCGTACCTACCTACATATTTCAGACAGTGTTGAGCGGGTCACTCAATCAATGTGTGAACAGCACTACATATGGACAAGGATTCTGAATGAATTCAAAGGCACTCCGTCCCTTCTCATATCTCAGGCTCTGCTGTACCTGGATTATCCCTGAGCTGTCCACTGCACCCAAGCCTCATTTATTTGCTTGTCAGTTATGCAGTGGGGCTAAAGCAGCTCTCTGTTTAGCTGCTTGCCCTCAGAGAGAGCGAGAGCATGCAGCCATGAGACGGCTAGGTGTACGTTCTATGGCACATGTGACCAGGGCTGGCGCAAGCTCCGAGAGCGCAACTGCGGAAGCAAAAAAAAAAAAAAAAAAAATGCCGCCCCTGGACTTGTGCCACCCCAAGCACATGCTTGCTTTGCTGGTGCCTAGAACCTGCCCTGTGAGTGACTATATTCAAATTTAACACTGTTCACTTTGGTTGCCTGGTGCTGACGTGAGTTAAGCGGCTGTGCGATCAGTGCTCGTGATCAGCTAGGTCAGTGGTCTCATTGACTACAAGGGCCCATAAGTGCTAGAATTCTTAAGTTCTGTGGTAGCACCTAGAAACCCCAGTTGCAGACCAGGAACCCACTGTGGTAGGTGTTGTACAAACACAGAGGAAAATAAAATGGTCCCTGTCTCAAAGAGTTTGCAGTCTAAATATAAGACAGCAGGTGTTTACAAATAGAGACAGGAGAGCACAGGGAAGCAAGTGCTAACTGCAGCTGTGGATGGTGCATGATAGACATCTGGGATCTAGACTGAGGCTTTCCAATCCACTTAAGAACATCAGAACAGCCACAGTGGGTCGGACCAAAGGTCCATCTAGCCCAGTATTCTGCCAATGCCAGGTGCTTCACAGGGAATGAACAAAACAGGTAATCATCAAGTGATCCATCCCCTGTTGTCCACTCCCAGCTTCTGGCAAACACAGACTAGGGATGCCATCCTGGCTGATAACCATTGATGGACCTATCCTCCATGAATTTATCTAGTTCTTTTTTGAACCCTGTTATAGTCTTGGCCTTCACAACAAGGAGTTCCACAGGTTAACTCTGTGTTATGTGGAGAAATGCTTCCTTTTATTTGTTTTAAACCTGCTGCCCATTAATTTCATTTGGTGACCCCTAGTTCTTGTGTTACGAGGAGGAGTAAATAACACATTTGAAAGGTCAGTGAACAGTCCGTGGAGGATAACAGTGTAGTGATTACACACCTTGTATTCCAGCATCCTATTCCCTCTTTGGTTTAGTAACTGTCAGAGTTGAACAAATGACACCAGGGGTGGCTCTATGTATTTTGCCGCTCCAGGCACAGCAGTCAGGTGGTTTTCAGCAGCGCGCCTGCGGGAGGTCCTGCGTACCCGCCGCTGAAACTGCAGGACCGGCGGACCTCCCACAGGCAGGCCACCAAAGGCAGCCTGACTGTCGCCCTCATGGTGACCGGCAGGCCACCCCCCCATGGCTTGCCACCCCAGGCACTCGCTTGGAGCGCTGGTGCCTGGAGCCACCCTGAATGACACTATTGAAGAGTTTAAGTTGTATTAAATGGTCATACTGGTATTCTGCTCTGCCAACATTAGTGTTGGCCATTCTTAAGCTACTAAGAACAGATATGTCTTAAAAGTTCAACCACAAGTTATGGTGCATGATGAAGAGATTTCTGGGTGAAAGTCTCTGCCCTGTGTGATGCAGGTCGTCAGACTAGAGGATGGTCCACAAGTGTCCTTTCTGGCCTCAAAATCTATGTATCTACACAAAAAGGATAGGCCTGTTGCAGAATTTTCCAGGTCTGGGAGTATCTCTTTAGAAAAGGTGTTATTTCCCAACACAAAATATTACATAATGGCTGCTGAACGGTCTGATTTCCTACTATTATTTATCTGGGGTTTCTGGAACAAACAGCACTTTTCATTATTAAAGCTTTTGGCAATGAATGTGGAGGAAAATCATTAGCAGATTTTTGTAAATTCTCTGCAATTTCCTTAATAACTATCTTGGGGAGATTGTAACTAATCCAGGCTGAATTCAAGTGGAATAAAAATAAGTACTATTTGTCCTAATGCTGTTTTGTTTTGTTGTTATTTAATTATACAATTATTCTATTGTTCTCCTCATTAGGGTGAGTGAGCCTGCACTGGATAATACTTCACACAAACATTTTAGACCTGCTAGATGGTTAAATGAATGCAGATGGCGTAAGAATGACAATATTTAAATCAACACTGAATTTTTTTTTAATTTTTTTTTTTTAAAGATCTGTTTTAGTCCAAACAGATATTATTTTGGGGAAGTTCTCTGGCCTGTGTTATGCAGGAAGTCAGACTAGATGATCACTTCTGGATTTATAATCTATGAATTGTTCTTGTCAAATAAATTTGGTGCTATGTTCGTTGCACTCCTAACTAACTTGAGCTGAACAATTCCTTCAACCCCATACCCAGCATCTCTCTTCATTAGGTCACTTGTTTATATTGGGCCATATTTTATGTACCTGTCTTAGGCACTTATATACCCATCCCCTATGCCCATAGTATCTGAGTGCCTCATAGTCTCTCATAATTTGATCTCACAACTCCTCTGAAAGGTAGAGTAAGTCTATTAGCGCCTCCCTACCTCAATTCCCAGTCTGTACAATGAGGATAAATGGCTGGCACAAGGTCATACAGGAAGTCTGTGGCAGAGCTGGGACTTGAACCCACACCCCTCAAGTTGTAGGCTAGTGCCCTAACCACTAGACCATCCTGCCATCCCTTACTTGTGCTCAATAATGCCTTATTCCATGAGCAGTCCCACTGACATCATTACATACTATGGCATAGAAAATCAATGGGCCTACTCAACTCCAAGGTTAGCAGAATTTGGCCCATGGTTACAGCAGGTACAAATTTCCAAGAGAATCCAGGGATAGATTTTCAGAGACCCAGCACCCACAACCAGGAGCAGATATCAAAAGAGCTCAGCACCTGTATATATACCAGTGTTGAGCCCTTTTGATTATTCTGGCTGTAGTAAAACTTGCCAGAGAGATTGTTTATAACCTACCCCTTGGTTTATTCATAACTTTCAGACGACAATATAAACCCTCTTCTTTTGAGCTCAAGTTTTTTATGCCTGATCTTAGTTAAAAAAAAAAAAAAAAAAAAAAATTCTGGGGGAATAACCATCCATGTGTTTAACTTGGAGAGAATCCTGTGGCACCTTATAGACTAACAGACGTTTTGGAGCGTGAGCTTTCGTGGGTGAATACCCACTTCGTCAGACGCAGGTAGTGGAAATTTCCAGGGGCAAGTATATATATGCTAGCAAGCAAGCTAGAGATAACGAAGTTAGTTCAATCAGGGAGGATGAGGCCCTGTTCTGCAGTAGAGGTGTGAAAACCAAGGGAGGAGAAACTGGTTCTCGTAATATGGCAAGCCATTCACAGTCTTTGTTTAGTCCAGAGCTGATGGTGTCATTGCAGATGAACTGAAGCCAGCAGTTTCTCTTTGAAGTCTAGTCCTGAAGTTTTTTTGCTGCAGGATGGCCACCTTAAGGTCTGCTATAGTGTGGCCAGGGAGGTTGAAGTGCTCTCCTACAGGTTTCTGTAATTGCCATTCCTGATATCTGATTTGGTCCATTTATCCTTTTCCGTAGCGACTGTCCAGTTTGGCCGATGTACATACCCCGAGGGGGCATTGCTGGCGTACGATGGCGTATATTACATTGGTGGACGTGCAGGTGAATGAACCGGTGATGGTACGGCTGATCTGGTAGGTCCTGTGATGGTGTCGCTGGTTGTAGATATGTGGGCAGAGTTGGCATCGAGGTTTGTTGCATGGATGGTTCCTAGCTAGAGTTACTTATGGTACGGTGTGCAGTTGCTGGTGAGAATCGTTTCAGGTTGGCAGGCTGTCTGTGGGAAGGATTGGCCTGCCACCCAAGACCTGTGAAAGTGTGGGATCTTGTCCAGGATGGGTTGTAGATCCCTGATGATGCGTGGAGGGGTTTTAGCTGGGGGCTGTATGTGATGGCCAGTGGAGTCCTGTTGGTCTTTCTTGGGTTTGTCCTTAGTAGGAGGCTTCTGGGTTACACGTCTGGCTCTGTTGATCTGTTTCCTAATTTCCTCGTGCGGGTATGTGTAGTTTGAGAATGCTTGGTGGAGATTTTGTAGGTGTTGGTCTCTGTCTGAGGGGTTGGAGCAGATGCGGTTGTACCTCAGTGCTTGGCTGTAGACAATGGATCATGTGATGTGCCCGGGATGGAAGCTGGAGGCATGAAGGTAGGCATAGCGGTCGGTAGGTTTTCAATATAGGGTGATGTTAATGTGACCATCACTTATTTGCACCGTGGTGTCTAGAAAGTGGACCTCCCGTGTAGATTGGTCCAGGCTGAGGTTGATGGTGGGGTGGAAGTTGTTGAAATCATGGTGGAATTTTTCTAGAGTGTTTAACTTGCTCATTCTAAGCTCTCTGGGGCATGGTCCTTGTCACTTTATCTGTGCATAAAGCCTCCAGCAGGCTGTTGATGCTACACAAAGAAGTCATGTGCCCACAGAATCTGATAACACAGTGTGATCACCCCTGAAAGCTTAGCCTTGGTCTTAGTTTATTGCCGTCTTCTGTGCCTTTTAAAAGCTGAATGATTCTAAAGGAGTAATAGGGTCTAAGTATTTTGAGAACAAGAACTTTAGCATCCTTCTGATGTACCCAGAGGAGTACAGATTTAGAATAGAAAGCGCCAGGAAAGGAAGAAGATCATTAGTTACTGAATAAGAAACAGGTTGTACGTTGATGATTTATGCACCCAGCTGCCACAGGAGGACACAAGGAAACGGAGTCGCATTTCACATCAAGTGCTAAACGTTGTTGTCCCCTGGCCTCTGCCAGCACTGAGTCCTGCTGAAGTAGACATGGTCAGATACCCCCAAACAATGTGCAGTCTACTGCATGGTACGAGCTTGTGCATATGAGCTAATTATGTTGCCCTCTAGTGGCAGAACCCACACAGTGGATAAAGACCTACTACTGTTAAACAGCATGAACGCACTCCCCTCCTCCAGAAATCTCAGCCTACACACTATAGCCTGGTTTTCAGGAAACTACTCTGTCCTGAGAATTGCAGTGTTGCCATCTCGTGTTTTACATAAAGTCCCAGCTCCTGGAGTTGCACAATTACATAAGAATCTCAGCTCTTTTTTTTTTTCTTTTTTTTTTTTAAAAAAAAGGGTTCTGGCCTTCATGTTTGCACAGAAAAATGTCCCTCAAATGCACTTAAGGTTCAAGAACCAGAAAACAAATGTAAAAGCCATGTAAAAAAACACCTCACAATTATTAAATTAATCTCAGGTTGTTGGTTTTTGGGGGGGGGAGCACGCGGAGCAGAGGGGGTGACATGATTTTTTTAATATTTAGGTTTCACAATATTGGAATTGCCTCCAATCACTGAGAATAAAGAAGAGAATGGATGACTCTTTAACAAACTTAGCAACATTACAAAGACAGAAAATTTGCTCACATGCTAAGAAAAAGAACTTGTACGTCTCTGTCCCACAGGTCAAGCTACAGACACCTGTCGTGACAGTAGGATGTCTATTACAGTAGCATCTAAATGCACCAACCAGGATCAAGGCCCCAAATCTATGTTCTGGACACACTATCCCTAGATCTAATGGGAGCTGAATTCTGGTCACCATGCCTTCACCCCTGGGATAACCATTTTCAGCACAATTTGCAAGGGAGTATTCGGGAGGTGAAATAAGAGAGTGACATAGATTGACCAACCTGTTAACACAAGCTAGGCTCACCCTTGCCTGTGATCTGGCAGCTGTCCCCCCAGCTGCAGGAGGAGATCAGAGATGACTCCATAAACAAAGTGGAGAACTCAGGTAGGAGGGAGCCCATAGGGAGTTAAAAGGCAGCTTGGAATGAGTTGGGTGAAAGGCTCTGCTGTAAGCTGTAGCTGGAGGAAGCAGCACAAGACCGCTCAGGAAGAAGGTAAGCCTAGAGCAGGAAGGAAGGTATCATCAACCCCTCCAGAGTGAAGGCTGACCCTGGGAGGGCAGAGACCCAAGCTCTAACCAGTGGTGAGGTGCAGAGGGGCCAGGGGGACGAACGGAGGGGCAGCTGAGAAGACTACGATTATGCCATAACGGGAGGGCAGCATTCTGGATTGACTCTTTGGGGATAACTGTGGGCTGTGCCCAGGAGAGGCCATGAAAAGCCCGCAGCGCGTGGGGCCAGGGAAAGGGGGTGGAATGAATAAAGCCCAGAAGGAGAATTGCTTGAAACCTGGTGCATGTTTATGAGGCAAAAACTTGGGAGCCAACAGAGAGCAATTCTTGTGAGGGGGCTTTAGGTGCATCATTTGGGCAGAAGGGGGCATACATAGGGCCTCTTAGGGAGCCAGACATCCTACCTCTGTGTGACTAAGCTTTCAATGTCCTCTTGACTCCTGTGAGGTGGGTCCCCACCCCTCCAACATACAGGGGAGCAATGGGTGCCGTCTTGTCAAACGCAGTTACACATCAAACAGACGACTCCATTGTGCCAAAACCAGAGATAAAAAAACCTTTTGGCCTCACAGCAGTGAAAGACAGGCAGCTGACTCGCTCCTCCGGGTTTGGTGTAAAACCGTTTCAACCCCGCTGCTGACCCTGCCACAGGGCTCCTGCACTGGGACAGACGGATGAGGCGAGACAACCCGCTGCTTCCATTACTCCTTCCTGCAGTGCTTGGTCAGTAGGTGGAAAATCCAACTCTTCCAGGCTAAGAGAGACTTGGCTCTTTTGAAAGTCATTTTAGCTGAATCCAGCAATTGTGTCTGCTACTATTACCCCTGTGCTCCCACATTTATCAAGGCTATGTGAGGCTGACTGATGGGATAATCATGGGACTAATATGCTCGTGTGTCACAGCCCTGGTTAATGAGAGAAATGGATAACTGAGCGGGCTGGAAAATGGATTTTCCATCTCCTGAAAAATGGAGACATCCCAAAGTGGGAAGGAAAATGTTCACAAAACGAAATTCTGAAAAAAGTTTCATTTGGATTTTAAAAATTTGATAAATTTTAAATGTTTCAATATCAACCATTTAATATTTTCCCCATAAAGTAAATTTCTAAATGTAGTTATTTTTAAACAAAAATTTAAATCAAACATTCCATTCCTCAAATGTGAACAAAAAACAAATTGTTTTTTTTCCAACATTTTTTCAGTACCAAACTTCAGCAAATTCTATATGATTTCAAGGGGGGGGGGGGGGGGAGAAACACAGTTTAATTGAAATGGCATTTTCCAATAAAAAGGTGTTTTGACCAAAAAAATTTCAACCAGCTCTAATGGATAGCACAGAATTCCCCATGTACTGGGGGAGTGAGAGTGTCTTTGACAATTTTGGTTGCTAGTACCTCTAAACTGCTTATCATGAAGCTGTTTTGCTTGATTCATGGAAGACCCCCGTAACTTATCCAGCATGATAGGATCCAGATTTACAGAGTGGGGCCCATTTTAAAGAGACATATTTGGGCTGTTGGGAGTATAGAAAGCACCCTGGGTCTCTAATAAATTGAGCAAAGAAAGTCAAATCAGATGTAGGACTGAGATTTAAAGTCTGTTCTTGCCAATTAGCCAACCGCCAGCCCCTACCATGAAGGTTTGCTTCAGTCAGCCAGTGCAGGCAATAGGAAATACAGCTCTGATTCTGAGCAGCAGGTCAAAAGGTTTGGAGGTTAGCAGAGACTGCAGCACCAGTTCTGGGCAGCTGCAGTGAGGAACTTCGGGGACTGAAGTCACTGCATGTTCTTAGGTTTGGCTTCCTCAGTGTGCATCACTGTCCAGTTTTTAGGCTCTGTATTCAGCTTTGATGCTTTCTGCAGGCCTTGCACTATGCCCGTCAGCAGGATTAGACACCTGGGAGGTATCGCCCTAAGAGAGATTCATTGCCATTTGTCATTTTGAGAGGTTATTCACAAAACACAGCGATTTTTGAGGGGAGTGAGAGGAAATCAGCTAGCACTCCAGTCAGCAAGCAGATCTGTATGACACCCCGCAGTCATCTCCCTCAGGCAACCCTACATAAAGACCCCAGCGCTGCCCTCTTGGGAGGAGCTGGCTGGTAATAGCTATTGTGTTTGACATCTGATGGCAAGAAAGAGCTGAAAGCTACTGCAGCATATGGAACAACTTTTCAGTTTTATTTACGGGGTTTCCCTGGAGATGGGCCTCACAGGCTTTTCCAGCTCAGAGAGGAAGCGGAGAAATATTTACCTCCCTCCCCCCCCAAAATCTGTTCTCATTAAGGCAGTTAAAAGTAAACGAGCCACAATGTGGAAACTCCGGCTCTTCTGTTCCTGTAAACACACTCCTGCTGCTTGGAGAAAACACTGAGGGTGACCAGAACCATGGGAGGGTGTAACGGCCTGGTGAACGCAGGGACCAGTTTTGCTCAGTGCAGAAGGACCTTCACCAGCACTTAACACTGCAAAGGGTTCAGCAGCAGGTGGGGAAGGGTGCTCAGCACCTTGCAGGAGCCGCCCAGAGTCAGCTGGGTGCAGTGGACAAATGGTTTCCCGAAATTGTATGAGACCATGTGAAGATTAAGTTTTGTGTTTCATTCTCCTGGGTGGTTAGGAGACAATGGTTGGGCAACCCCCCCACCCAACCGCAACCAACTGCCCCATTACTTCCACACACACCCACCCCACCAAGGACACATACACCCACCATACCACCTAAAACCACCAGTCTGCTTACATGGCCTTCCAGGTCCTCCTCTTCCAAGACTAATTCTATTATCATTAACATTAGTTTGTATTATGGAAACGCCTAGGAGCCCGAACCATGGAACCCCCAGCCCTCGGCGTGGTACAAACACAGAACAAAAAGACATTCCGTGTCCCAAAGCGCTTGCTGTTTGAACACAAAACAAGAGATGACTACAGGCTGGGGGTGGGGGTGGCATACAAGTGAAACCGTGAGAGAATATTGGCCAGCACGATAGGGAGTGGTGTCTACACACCAGCAGCCTGACCATTGTCAAGTTTTGTGTAGGGATTTAAGGACGGGCGATGAGATAACTTTCCAGATGTTTACGGGGAGCTCCTCCCAAGCGTGCGGGGCAGCATGGGAGGCAAATTTGCAAACACCTTCATGCTAACAAGTGGGCAGTGGAGGCTGGCACTGCGTACTGACAGGAGGCAAGCACTGACAGATGGATACTGAGTGAGAGATGAGAGGATAATAGAGGCCATATCTTACAGATGTTATGAAGCAAGACTCAGCAAGATGTAGTGGTAGTCTGGATGCAAAGACCCCTGTGCCCATAAAAGTGAGGAGCTATCAACAGGTCACAGAGAAGGTTGGGAAGACCGAGAGGGAAGGTGATGCTACGCCAGCTTTGCCCAGGATCCCAGAGCAGCTGGATGTTTCTGTTCCTAATGACAGCTGGTAATAGGTTGTGATGCCGTGTCAATGGACAAGGTTAAGTTCCAGAATTAAAACCACACAGAGAAAATGGGGCAGTTCAAACCTCTCTGAGCGATCATATCAAGCGGGCTGCAGACCCAAGAGAGCACTTCAGCAGCTCATGTGTAAAGGTATGTTTGTGAGTTACCCCAGAATTTCCCATTTCATATTTTAAGTAAGTGCTAAGGCCCCTGCAGAGGTGAAGTGGCTATGCCAACCCTCAGTTATATAAACACTGGTCCATACGGACACAGAGCAAAGCATAAAAATATATAAGCCCTGTGCACCCTCCTCACACCCAACTCTGGAATCCTTCACTGTAACCACGTACCCATTGCTGATCGATTTCTAGGTCTCCTTTACTCAGAAGCCGCCAAAGGTGCCCAGCTCAGTGGGCTGTTCTCTAGGATGCAGTCACAAGAGCCCAATCTTACCATATGCAATTTTACACCTAGAAACATGCCACAGTGCTGGGTACTAGAGTTCCCTCACCTGGGGGATCCTAAATAAGGATTTGAGTATATAGGAGCTTTGACCTCAAAAGCATCCCAATGGCACAATATAATATATAGGGATCGCCTCACCCACCATGGAAATGCAGCAGCTGTTTGACATTGCACATCACAGCAGTTGAGAGCTGGGAGAGAAGGGTGCCACATCCAATGGGAAACACAGTCCTCAGGGCATTTTAGGTGGGCAGCTGTAATTACCTTCAATAAAGTCAAGCCACACGTTCTAACTTGCCATGCCTGACAACATCTCCAGCAGCACAACTCCCCACTTCGCAGACGTGCTGTAGCATTGGTCCAGCACTAACTGTTAAGGAGAATACCCCTTACAACATGAAATACACTACATTCTGTACCACCCGAGATTTGCTTGAGGTCTCCCATTCAGCCTGATCATGTTTCCTGTAGGAGATCCAATGGATTCACAGCCCTCTGTGGTTCAGCTAAAGGCACGGGGCAACATGTTCAAACCTGGCTGCCTCGGCTCCAAAATCCATATTTAGGCACTTTAAGGAAAGCGGCCTGATTATGAAAAGGCCCTGATCACGTGTGACTCCCACTGAAGTAAGGGTGTTTTGTTGTTGTTGTTTCCTCAGAACTTTTTAAGAGTGAGGCTGCTTTTATTTTTAAATGCCTAAACATGGATTTAAGAGCCAAGGGAGCCAGGTTTAAACATGATGTCAAGTATCAGAGGGGTAGCCGTGTTAGTCTAGATCTGTAAAAGCAGCAGAGAATCCTGTGGCACCTTATAGACTAACAGATGTTTTGGAGCATGAGCTTTCGTGGGTGAATACCCACTTCGTCAGACGCAGTGGGTATTCACTTCGGGTGAATCGTCCTGCGTCTAACGAAGTTGGTATTCATCCACGAAAGCTCACGCTCCAAAACGTCTGTTAGTCTATAAGGTGCCACAGGATTCTCTGCTAGGTTTAAACATGTTGGCCAGAGCTTATAGAATGAAAATTAATGAGGGGTTAGGCTAAAAATCATCAATTCATTGGTTAATCCTATACTTTATAACCTAGCATAAAGATTAACAATATTGCAAAAGCTTCTCTAAAGTATAGATCATGGCAACTGCCATCCTTGCTGAGTGCAGGGCTGCAGTGTAGTCTGAAGCAACGCATGTGAATGGAGCAGCCGTCATTACAAGAGGAGCCAATGTCATTAAAGCATCTAAAGAAAAGAGAGGGCTGTGAAGTGATGGCTTGGGATTGGACCAACGGAAATCGCAGATGTGTGATTTGCTGTGTTTTAGTGCAACACAAAAAACAGAACAGATGGTCCTGGAAAATTCTCACTGGCCAGCAAAGAACAAGAGACACCTTTTTTTTTTTTTTTTTTTTTTAAACGGAGAGAGTGTGCCAGCTACATTAACTGGGACCAGGCACGGGACGCAAATCCCTTAGCAAGATGAGACCAGAATCTTTTGCCTCATTAGGATGGCCTCCAAGGCCAAATTTACATGTACTCAGAACCCATAAACTGGGACAAGAGGTTCAAAAAGAGCTCAGCACCCAACGTGCAGAGCTCTTTGAAAAGCTGGCCCATTACCGGGTGCTGAAAATTCTAGCCTAAGTCACCCGTAGATGGCAAAATCTAACAATACAATTTATATAGCAATACTTAGCCCTTCTACTGCAAGCTCCATCTGCAGATCTCAGACTTATAAAGTACTACCCCATGCATAAACATCCCTCCCCCCCACCTACGTGTGGATTTACAGAGACTGTGGTTAAACAATTCTGAAGTTATGGTCATGTTCTTTCCCCCAAGTAGCCACCAATTTGGATGACCATCTGGAGACACCTGAGCTGTGGTTTTCAGAAGTGCTGGGCGCTCAACATTGCAGGGGGAAAAAAACCTCTATTTCTCTTCTCTCCCAGTGCAGGGCTGAGGAACTAGATTTGCCTCCTGCATCACCAGTGTTTCATAACCCCCCAAGAAAATAGAGAACTGCTCAGCTTTAAACAGTCTTCAAATGGATTTTTAGTGGCTTGTTCTTGCTTTAACACAGTGACGCAAGAGTCCAGCTCAGACCCTTGGAAATGTTCTTAGAAATGAGCGACTTTTCTCCCTCTGCAGCTTTTAAACAAATCAGACAAGCCATGCCTCAGGGAGCCATCACTGCCAAAGCCTCGTGCCATTCTCCTGCTCGTGCAGCAGCAGCCTCATTAGCCATGAACGGAGAAGTTGTCCTGGTTTATTACCAAGCCTCCCCTGCTGCAGGAGTGCAATTGGGGGAAAAAATTAGCTGGGGGAATCGTTCAGGAAAACACAGGCATCGATCGGCAGCTAGTTACTCAGCTAATGTTTCCCTGCTGAGGTTGTTGCGAATTCTCTCTTTTTACATGTGCATCTCACCACTACCCCCCATCCATTAGTGCTGCTGGGAGAGGCTGCAACCGTTATTTGTGAGCGACCTTTTAATTAGAGAAACATCAATGCTTGCCCTTTTCAGGATCTCTCGGTGGGATTCTTCAACCTCTGTGTTGATTCTGCTGTAAGACAAAAGGCTCTTAAGCTTCTAGGGCTGGAGTGCAGAGGCAGGGTGGGTGAGTGGGGATTGGAGATGGAAGCCTGGTGCTATAGCACTCAAATGTCCTCATAGTTCCTCCATTTCAGCCTAGAGCGATTTTGCTTTGCAAATTTCTTTCCTAGGAGCAAAGCGCCTGGCAGTTTAGAGAGGACAAAATCTCCACTGGTTCTAAGGAGAGGAGGAAGGTACTGTCCAGAGACAGTGATAAGGGAGGGGTGTGTGGGTGTGTGTGTGTACACACGCTGGGGAGGATGATCAAACTTAACCAATGTGATGGCTTTGCTCAGCAGGGAATGACTATTCTCATCAACCCCCTACCCACTGCATATCTCCTTTCTTCCTTGGGTGAGGTTGAAGGGCCAGAAACTCTGGGAAGACCCTGATCCAGGAAGAGTCCTGGCATTTGGAAGGGCAGCAGGGAAGCCAGATGCTGGGAGAACACCCCAGGAGATGGGGACCAGGCAGGTTGCAGCAGGAGATGGGGAAGTGTGTGTGGAACAGGGTGTGAGTGTTGGATGTTGCAGGATGCAACAGGTCTAGGTGGAGAAACAGCAGAGAATGGGCTGGGAGCCATTGCAGTGAGACCCCCAAGGAAAGCTACACCACTAAAAGATCCTGCCCTGGAAACCCACAAGTTCCTATCTGTTTTGAATACAGGACAGGCCGGGAGAGTGTACCCTAGGCCTGGAGAACCCTAACCCTTGAACTACCCGCTCCCAAGACCTGCTCTTGCCCGCTGTGAGCTGTAACAGCTTAAGCTGCTGCACCTAGAGTCTTTGCAGCCATTCCATTTCCTGCCTGCCCGAGTGGAATGCCCTTCCACTTTAGACTTGTTACTGGGACCCGCCAGTGCTGGCACCTATTGGGCCCAGCAACCAAAGCATTTTCAGCACTTGCCTCTGGATCGTGGTGCACCCAGAGCACTACAGGCACCGTAGAGGCGTGCTGCGCTCCAGCAACGAGTGACTGTAATCACAATAGGAACAGAGAATGCAACAGCACATTGGTCCGCTCTACAGATTTCCAACACTTCAAACAGATCTTCTAAAAGACTGAAGCCTCATCCTCCTGCTCCCTTCAGAGGGGAGTGCTACCGAGCAATAGGGAGTGCTGGCTTCTCACAGGGCACAGTATGTGCTCGGCCGGAGGAGCATGGAAGAAGACTGAGAGAAATCAAATTAACTACCACTAGCTTCCAGCTTGAAAGATATACATACACAGCAACTCCCTCCACTGCTGAGATGCTGGTGCCCCCATAGAGTAATGAGGCAGCTGTTTTACCAAGCCAGTGACTCTGTACAAGCGTTTTAGACTGGAAGCAAGAAATATCATGTGCAACTGAAACTCAGCTGCATCTTAGGAATTCACTAGGGCCCTGATTCAGCAACGTTGATGTCAACAGGACTTTGGTGCATTGCAGAATCAGAGTCTCAGTGAAGGAAAGGTATGTGATTTAGTGGCACAAGCTAAACTTGCCTCCCTTGTGGTCAAACTGGGCCTGTTTCACACACCTATAAGTTTAGCATCTGCTAGGGGAGATATCCACTTCACAAACCACCACACAGTTTGCCACAACTGCAGCACTACCAGTTCCATTTGGGATAAACACAACTGACATGCTTCTCCTTCCTGAAGCGAGCATCAGATGGATGTGGTTGTGGCCTATCTAGGTAATTATATCGCATCTCACCCCACAGTACAGTATCCATTACATGCTCAGACATGATAGTGTTCGCATTTTGGCTTTCTGAGGCTCAACTGACAAGAGGTGGCTTTGGAAACCAATTTTCCTGGCAGGATAAGTGGGGTCCAATGGAAAATATAGCTAGGAGGCCCGTCTGGCCTATTGAAATGATAGCTTGACGCTAGTTTAGCATATGCTATTTCTAACCTGGTCACGCCTTTTCACACAAGAACTTTTTTCCCCTTTATACAAACAATGAAATTTTCCAAAAAGTTAGTCTCAACATTTTCCATTTTAGACCAAATTTTCTGTGATGTTTTCAATGAAAGTTTTTGAAATGACAGGAACTGGGTTTTGGTAACAAAACATTTCAATGAGAAAGCATCTATTGCCCAGTAAACCAAAAATATCAATAATGATTTCCACTTTTGGCAAAAGTTATTGCAAAAAAAATTACTTTTGAACCCTGTGTGTGATGACCTTTTTGGGAAAATTGCTTTCCTGTTTTTCATCTATTCTAATCCTTTCTATGGGGTCAGTACACAAGCTGTGAGGAAATAACCCATGGGGACAAAGCATAGGAAGCACTGTGCAAGCTAGCTCTCCCTAAATTAAACCTCCCACTCGGAACTTGAGCAGTGACGTGCTGCCGTTTGTATAAAAGGTTATCCGTTGACTCTGTCTAAGCCAAAGAGATGAGAGGCCATTTACAGTACGTCTACACTCCATTGTAATCCTGGGTCTCTAGGATTGAAGCTTGTGGACTTGGCATTACCAAGCCCAAGCCCGCTCTGGATTGGAAACTTTGGTTTACAGTTGCTGGACTGAGTCTCACAGCTGTGCTAATGCATCCACACTGCGCTGCGCAGATCTTCTGACTCAGTGCTGTGGCTTGACCTGCATCCACACTGCAAAATGACAGGGCGTGGATCCAAGTCATAACAAGAATCAGGCTTTGACCCACCTCCCTAGTAAGGTCCTAGGACCTGTGTCCTTGCCAACCCAAGCCAGCCAGCCAGATTTGTGTATGGATGGAAGGAGGGCTTGGGCTCAAACCTGAGTCAGGACCCAGGATTAGTGTGTAGTGTAGACGTACCCGTAAGGCTGTCCTGTTTGCTTAGGCAGCCTGATGCCTTAAGGGGTAGAAAAATTACATTAGAACTAGGAATTAAGGTGAGGAGGGAAGGGGGGAAAGAGGGTAACACTGTTATGACAATGGAAACTATCTGCCAGAGCTATCTGCCTTTAGTAGAGACACCAGGATGGCTTGAGGACTGTGGACAATTTCCTTGGAATTATGGGAAAGCCTCATTTCCTTGACTGGAGTTTGGCTGAGACTGACTTGTTTTGGGAACTAGGGTTGCTGCTGACTGGTGCAGAGGGTTCACGGGTATGGTGAGCCTGGATTGTACATAATATAGACATTTTCCAGACAAGTCCAAGCCCTGATCTTTGACAGAGTTTTAAGTCAAAGGACTCCTGAAATCTTCCACAGATGGCCGATGGCAGAGTATGGATGAAAGAGAGTTACAAACCCCGAGGGGCTAAGGGAAGAAGAGAGAGATGAGTTGAAAAACCCTATGTGTTGGTTTCTGTCCCTTCTCCCTACTCCAGGTAGTGGATCTAACGGGCATTTAGCCAGGCAAGGCTCAGGTCCTAGTGTGCTTGGGCTTTCACAACAAACCCTTCTAGACGTGGTCTCTGCCGGCTCGTATCTTGCTGTCCCAGAGAAAGAAGGAAACTTTGCTGGTCAAACTGAACCAACCTCCACCCTGATGGAGTGTCCATGGACAAGGGTGTCCCTGCCCAACAGAGGGTGCCACTGTCAGCCTAACTTAACCCCTCTACAACCAAACCTGGCCAGAACCACCACCTTTCTTTCCTTTTACCGTTTCTCCTGTCTCTTCCTTGTCTGTCTGTGTTTGGCTGGGGGAGGGGTTTGAATGGTATACACCCCATCCAGGCTCTGAAAGGGTTAATAAGAGCCTGAGAGGCCAATTAGCCCACCTGGCTGCTCCTGGAGGGTGGTCCAGGCTCAATTAAAGCTGAGGCCCAGCTGGGCAGTGACAATAAAGAGAGGAAGCCCAGATTAGAAGGAGGCTGCCATGAGACAGGGGAAAATGCTTCAGCCCATCTCTTGGGCTACAGTAGAGACTGAGCCCTGGCACCTCTGGGCTTGCTGTATCAGTTGTGAACGTAAAAAAAATTGCTTGAGCCCTGGCACCTCTTTCATTACAAATTAAGCACTGGGCTACAGAGACTGGTATGGTCAAGGAGGAAGCCTGGGGGAGAACTGGCCCTGAGCTCCTCTCCTAAGTAGAGAAGGCTGGCAGGGAAGACATGGAGCAGGCTCTGGTTCACGTCAGTCCTTGATAAAAGGGCAGGATCTGGACTTCCTAAGAGCGGGAGGCATTTTAGAGGGATGAAAGGCCAAGCCTGAGGAGGGCAGAAGTTGGTTTAAGATTTACTGAGGGCTTCCAGGGGAGATCCCTGAGTCCTGGCCCAGAAAGAAGGGTCAATTTAGGCAGCAGGAGAGACCTGCTGACAGGCTACTGGAAGAAGTCGTCCAGAGAGGCAGCAGCAGGAAATTGGATCGAGCAGACCTTGGCTGCTGGTTATAGGGCCCCTCAACTGGAGCCCACTGCAGTGGGTTCCTCCACCAGCCACTGAGGAAGGCCCCTGAGATGACTGAAAGCCCTGAGAGGATGGTGTGGGGACCACGGGTCCCAGAGTTGGGCCTGAAGACCTTTTGTAAGGATGCTGGACTCTCTGTTGGACTTTCTCGTACTCTGGAAGGGGTGGGACTAATGTGTGACTGGGCCAGAGGCACAGTCACAAGAAGATACAGACCACCACAGGGTGGGAGCAGCTGTCGGCAGAGGGTGCGAGGTAAGAGCCTGCTATGCCATGGACAGTCGCGAGAGGGCACGCCAGCGGTGAGTGTACCCTCTATAGGGGCAAATCAATCTAACACAATTGGAACTTTATTGATTTTAGTAGCAACCCATTTAACTGTGTCGCCGCCACATTAGTATTGCCGTTATGAACTTATTGCTGTTAGCACTGAAAATGAATACAAGTGTCAGAGATAGGGCTGATTTTGCATGTTAAGTTCTCCTGGTAGCACTCCGTTAACAAAGTAGAAGGCTGCTGTCGTGGGGGGCTGTTGAGAAGTTGGAGCTCAAGAATCCTAAAACTTGGCCCTAGCTGAGGGCTGTCAAGTAACACCAAAATGAACCTTAGCACCACAACTCACCCCTTGCCCAAGACTAGCAAGCTAGCGCCTAGACCTGCTGCAGGGAGGAGATCTCCTTCAAGGAGGAAGCAGGCATCCATTGAAACCCCAAAGACCCTCCAGAACTGCTGCTTCCTCGCTGTGCAGGGACAGCAGAGTCAGGAAGTGCCAGCGTGCCACTCACAGGCGAGTTCCCATTTCCCGCAAGGCTGCACTGGTTTCACCTACAGCCAGCCAGAATGCCTGCTTCCATAAAGCAGCACTGACTGTGAACTCACCTGACATTGCCTGTTACCCAGAATAACTGTCACTGAACGTAGCACAGGGACAAGTCATGCACAGGCTGTTGGCCGATGGGCTAAAAATAACCAGGGAGGTGGAATCCACTTTATCCTCTCAGCCTGCCACAGCTAGAGTTTTAGGCTCACTACTATTTCTCCCCCAGCAGTGAAAGCCTAATTCAGATTAGCTCTTGGGCACTGCAGAGGAACATCCAGTCCAGTATCCTGCCTCTGACAGTGGTCAGCACGCCCGAGCCTCCAGAGTGGACAACTCTGCAGCACAGGGCTGCCCGGGGGGGGGGGGGGAATGGGGCAATTTGCCCCAGGTTCCGGGCCCCTCAGGGGCCCCCACAAGAGTTTTTCAGGGCCCCTGGAGCGGGGTCCTTCATTCGCTCTGGGGCCCCCAGAGCTTCTTCCGCTCTGGGTCTTTGGTGGTAACTCGGTGGTGGGAGGGGTCCTTCTGCCCCGGGACCCACTGCCAAAGAGCCGGGTCTTTGGCGGTAATTCAGTGGTGGGGGCCCCCTGCCGCAAGTCTTCAGGGCACTTCGGCAGCGGGGCCCGGAGCAGAAGGAACCCCCCCGCCGCCGAATTACTGCCAAAGCTGGGGCTCCTGCTGCCAAGGACCTCAGGCCCCCTGAATCCTCTGGGTGGCCCTGCTGCAGCATCACTTTCCGAGAGATAGACTGTCGCGCCTGAGAGTCCAGAATTTGGAGTAAAGTTGAGTGCTCTGGTTTAAAAGGCCATGCTGGTTTGGTGAACTTGTCGGCAGCTGAATGAGCTCTGAAAGCCACCATTATGTGGAGCCGGGAGGGACCTTGGCAGTCAGCAGTGCCTTCAACAGCCCTTAACACACACTATAGAGGTTAGCCTCAAGGCCACCAACAGGTAAATATTATCCCTGTTTTACAGAAGAGGAAATGCAGGGGGATAAAGGTTAAGGGCCTGGTTCTCCCAACCCCCCATTTTATTTAGGCTAGTGAGCCTTTCCCAAAGTCACACGGACTGTCTGTGGCACACTGGGGAATAGAACTCAGGTCTTCCCATTCCTAGTCCTCTGCCTAACCATAAAACCAGTGCACATCCACTTATGTCCTGGACTCCCTTGGGAAAGAGAGAGAGACGAGTCATTTAATGGATGTCTGTCCTGGCTTGGGGAGACCTGCTAGAGTGTGGGTGGAAATGTGCTTAAATGTAAGGGGAGGGCAGGAAAAAGCTGTGTGATCTATCTGACCCTGAATGACCATGACTTGGGGATCTCTAGCAGCATTTCCACCGTTGTCCTAGACCCTGACCAGTGTGTTAGGATGAAATTCTGAAGGTTCCTCACATAACAAGGTGCCGGTTCTAAAGTCTATGTCAAAACACCATCGGTCCACGTACTTAGATGTCGCTCATTACCATAGCATCTCATGCTCATTAATGGGTTTTTATCCTCAACGTGCGTTTAAGGTAGGGAAATGCTGTCTCATTTTACAGATGGGGAACTGAGCCACCGAGTAGGTAAAGTGACTTCTCCAAGGTCAGAAATCTGTGAACCCAAGTCTCCTGAGTCCCAGTCCAATGTTCTACCCACTAGACCATCTTCAGTGTCATAGGGAGCCTGAAAGAGGTACTGACAGAAATTCCTGATTCCTGCTATTCGTATCCCATAGTTGTGGCACTTTCCTCTGAGGGTACGTCTACACTGCAATCTAAGCCTAGGCTCAGACTCCGTTTCAGGCCCAAACTCCCTTCCATCCGCACACAAATCTGTTTGACTTGGGCCAGTAAGCCCTCAAGACTCGGGTCCTAGGACCTTGCTTCATCTCCCCTCCAGCTGAGAATAGAATGACTCCCAGGTGTAAAAGTCTGGACAAGGATCAGAGTGCTCTCCCCACCCTGCCCCCCCGCCCCAGCCTAACCTGTACAGGTAAGGTGTTAATGAAGTTTGAGGGGTTGCTCAGTGAGGCAAGGTTTTGGAGTCTGCCTTTATCAAAAGGGGAAAATGCAACTCTCCACCCATTGTTACAAGAACCATCAGACAAAGGACCTGCTGTTGATGAATGAGCTCTCCTAGGCATTGCTGGTACCACTCAGGAACAACTGAAGTTGTGCTTTGGCCCAGTCTATAGATTTCACTTTCACATTCTCAATCAGATCCTTCCTAGCGATAAAGAGGAGCGCAAGGGTAAGGGCAGACACTGAACTGGGGAATGTGCAGAGATCATGAAGGTGTCAATCAAATAGATGGGAGATGAATGGCTGCGGAATTGCTAGTTTTTCTATTTCACAAATAGTTTGATCTGGGCTGACATTGCACCATTTTCATGAAAAATTACAGGTAAATTATTTTACTGTGGGCCAGTTACTGTAAGTATTTTACTTTTTCCAGTCTTAGAAGCCACTGCACCATAGCAAAGATGGATGCACAAGAAATTATGGCAGCAGTAAGTGGCAAAACTATCCTCTGTGCTCCTCTTCCCCACGAACACCACACAGCCCAAGCAGTCACTCTGTGCAGGTGACAAATACAATGCCTCCTACAAGAATCAGTCAGTAAGAACTAAAGCGTGTGGTGGTGTTGATTTTCATGTGCGCCTGTAAGAGTAGATTAAGGTCCATAAAAATATTGCTCCTCCAATTCCCCCCATCTTTGCAGGCAGCCAGATGACCAAACCTGAGCCCTACAAATCCCTGCCACTGCTGGGACCTTGATTCATGTCACAGTACAGTAAAAGGAAATTGGGAACTCCTGAGTCCACCCTAACCTTACCAAGTCCCTTCACCTGGTGCTGGCCCCGCACTAGTCAGCCAGGTAGCATCCTACCTGATGCTCAGAGAACCCCTGTTACATTGCATTTACACTGGAAGAAGAGAACGTCACAGGTACCCGTTGAGTAGAGTTCCTCTGCAGAACAGAAAGTCTTCTGCAAGTTAGGAGGGATACAGCTCTGAGGCTCTGCCAGTATATAGGAGTTCATGTCCCTACAGTTAATGAGGGCACCACCTACAATATGACCCAATGGAGTATGGCACTTGCTTGAGAATGCTGCAGGTAACAAAGCAATGAGTTCCTCTGCTTCTGTCCAACTGCACCGGCTAGACACAGAGATTTGTGCAACCAATCATGTCTATTCTATTATAGCTACAGATGTATCACCTAAGATCTGAGTCCTTTCAGGTGGCTGTTGCTATGGAAACCACTTCCTAATATTGTCAGCCCACAGGTTGGGCATATTTATCTTTGGCTGGCTTTCTAGGGAGCAGCAGTATGCAGTAGCCTGTCTGGGAAAAGGAGTCTTGCCATTTTACAAACACAAGGAAAAATCAGACAGCCTTTAGAGATTATATAATATTTGAAAGAGGCATCTTGGAAGTTTTTAACAGCATCTTCTGGTTCCAGCTATGCTAGAATCCTTCTAGAGATGGATCCCTCCCCCACACCACAAAGTTGAGAAATCAGTGGTAGAGAAAAGTGCATCACACACACACATACATGTTAGTGGGCCAGATCCACGCCTGTTGGCACAGGGGGTTGCAAATGATACCCACTGTTATTAGCACCTGCTCTCTCTGTATACATGTAAACAGCTCGGGAATATTGTTTCTAAGTTTTGCAGGACATATGAAACTAGATGTGTTCTGCAAAAGGCTTCCATCAGCAAACCACCTTTGCCTGGGGAGGCAGTGCTTAAAGTGCGTGGGTGGGGTTCCTATCAGCATCTGGGACCAGCAGCTTTGATAGGACAGTGCATCAGGAATCCAGCTCAATTTCCCCTCCTTTTTTTTTTTGGCTCTGGCAATCACCCTCGCCACCCCAAGCCACTCTACCCACTGCTGGGAGTGAGGTAGAAATTCACCAGTGGGGGAAGGGCAGCTGGCATTATTGCTGCCAAGCTTTCCCCAGGGGGTCTGCTGAGGGATTACACCTTTAAGTTTCCTCGAGGTCTTAATTGGGTCACTGCTGGCAAAGGGGCTGCTTGGGAAGCAATAATGAATGAGTGCATCTCCTGGCTGGCCCAGCCCCTCCTGGCTCTGTATTAAGCATTTTGAGAGCTAGGCTTCATGGTCCCTCCAATACAGCAGAGCTCAGGGGAGAGGAGACACTCAGCTGACACGGCCCTCACATACGTCCAACTTTTGGGGCTGCATCAGATGTCTCCAGCCCCCACTCCCTGGAGTGGAGGCTGCAGCAGTGGTGTGGCTTCTTATAGGAACAATCAATCAGTGAACTGGGCCAGAATCAAGATGCTCTTGGGCCACACTCAGAAGTCACTGAAGTTTATGGAGTTCAGAAATTTCACAGTTTCTATTGTGAGTTGCACAGATTCATTTTAGAGGCATTTTGCACACAAGCCTTTCCGCTTCTAGCTGCGTTTTACTGCCTCCCCAGGGCCTGGGGATGTTGAAGAGGTGGAAGCAGCTTTCAAAACTAGGGGAGATCTGGGATTTTTGGCGCAGAAGACTTTTAAAAAGTGGCTCCTAGTCAAGGGAAACATGTTTTTGTTTAAATATTTAATGGATTTTCAAAAAAAAAACAACCCTGATGTTACAGAACGAGCATTTTAAAAATAAAGCCTTGTCACTAAGGGAATGCCATGGGTTGGATTTAAACTGATAGGAGCTCAGCTAGTTCACAGCCGTGGTTGTCAGCCACAAAAGTGTTATGGGGATCTGGAAGGAGCAGGATCTAATGTAACTAACTGGCTGAACATGCAGGACAATGGCCCCAGTTATGGTGTGCACAGCATGGGATGCGTATATGATAATCAGCAGGGATCAAACCCAGGTCTTTCTGTATCAAAAAAGCAGAGGTTTCTACCACTTGACTAAAGGAGAGCTCCTTGATACGCGCTTAAGTAGCAGGCTGCTGTAGTTGCTGGGCCCAGCCACTAGAGGGAGACAATCAAGCACACTAAGCCAGTGTATTACAAGTGGCTTTCAGGAGTGGGCTGCCCTTTGGACAGTTAAGTTGCTGTGTCTTGAGCAAGGTAACAGAGTCCAGAGGCGAACAAGGAGAGAGACAAGTGGGATTTAACAGATGCACATGTGGAAACATTCAGCTCTTTCCCAGAAACTCTGCCTGCCCATCTGACGCAGGATACCAAAAACACAAGCCTGCAAGCCCTCCTGCAGCAGGGTTCTCATGAGAGAGCTGCACAGGGAGGACTTGCAGGATTGGACCCTGACACCACAATCAGCCAATGCAACACAAGTTAGAAGTATTATACAACATCAGAACAAACTCATTGGCCAGTTGTATACTGAAGGTGCACAGTTTCCAGCAGCTGCCTTTTCCCTCTTGTGCTGTGACCTGGGCACATCACACAAGTTAAACAGCCTTAGACTGAGTCACTACTTTGGGTGAGAAACCTCCAGAGATAATCTAGGTGTTGCAGAATGTGGGACTTTCCTCCATGCCAGTAACAAACCAATGGCCCTGCCTGGTACTAAGGGGCACTGCACAACCAAGGACCTGACATCTGGGTTTATTAGGGAACTCTTAACACCCCTACTCTTGCAAAAATTGCCAAGTCCAAGGAGTGGTGTATGGGAAAAACTGTGTTAAAATTACAAGCTATCGCTTTAATTTGTAAACTGTTTCCTGGCGCTTCTTGCAGTCTGTGGGGCTCTGCAGAGAAGCATGCGTGACCCAAGTCAGTTCTGCAGAGAGCAGCCTGGAGCAAAGCGAGTTGAGTGGTGCCTCTCTGTTTTTAGGGAGCAGCCTGCTTTGTCTCTTTCTGGTTTTGGGTTCTTGCGTGTTAGGATTCTAAAAAATAAGTATTTACATTACAGCCTTCCAACAAGAGTATGTTATGTTTTAATTTAACTTGTGAGTGCACTATGAACATAAAATAATACAACTCCTGCAATCACAATTTTCCTCCCTAAATTCCCTCTTGCAGTTTCAGTTGAGTACGGTAGTCTTCACTTCCTGTCCTAAACTGTTGTGTAGTATTGCTGTGATCAAAGATACAGATGCTTGCAGTGCTACGTGGGTTGGGGTCAAGTGATCCCAGAATAGCCCACACAGGGTGATTGTGGAGCTTAGACTACGTCAAGCTGTCAGACAGCCTGCGCTGTAAGGGTCTGCAGAAGTGCTGAGTACGGGCATCACATTCTATTCTCTAGCATCTGCCACAGTGAAGTGAGCAAACACACTTCACTGAATGGAACAGCGACGGTCCATTAACCTGATGTGTGAGGGAAAGCTTATGCTAGCCCTCTCCTGCCATCTCAGCTATTTCTCGCCAAGCCCTCAAACCCCTTCAGTCTCTTAGATCTACTAACCTTCAGGACACTGCAGGGCTGTCTCCACCTCCATTCTTACTACCCTCCTCCTCCTCCCAGCTCCTTTTCTTTCATCCTCCTCTCAGGTGTAGGACTTCTTCCCTGTCCGTCTCTGTGCTTGGAACTGCCTCCCACTTCCCCCACACCCAGCCATCTCCTACACCCAGCCTTGTCACACGGTTCTCTGCCCCCTCACATCTCTGCCCCTTTGCCTTAGTTGTTTGGTCCAATCATTATGGGCGTGTTTGTCCATGTTCCTTAATCAGTCACTTGGGGCAGGGGCCTTGTCTTAATAAAGAATATTCTGGGCTTTTGTCACTTGAGCATTTCTGATAGCCTAAAGGGTTAACAAACTGAGCTGCTTTATCCCTGGGAGGTTGATAAATATCATTCACAGTTTACAGATGCAGCAAACAGCCACAGAGAGATGAAGTCACCAGCCCATGGTTACTCAGTGAGTCGGGGCAGAGCTATGACCACACAGAAGATCTGTGTTATATCTGTGTCTATCCATCGCCCCACCAATTATTTGTAGAGGACCATGAGAACAGTGTGCCTCCTCTATTTTAAGATAGGATGACTGATGGGAAGGTGATCTGAGAATCAGAGCTGAGCCTTGCACCATTTTTTTCCTTTGTGATGCACAAAGCAGATTTAAATGGATTTGCCTAGTGGTGAGATATGTAAAAGAGGCCATCACTGACTGCTGGAAGTCCAGAGAGATGAAGCCTCAGCAATGTTCCCTTAAGTATGAGTCTAACCGTGAAGAATAGTGCGAAGGAGATGAGCTTTTTTCGGACAGCAAGTGAGATTACCGTTACCTAGGGTGAACAGATGTCCCAATTTTATAGGACAGTCCCGATATTTGGAGCTTTTTCTTATATAGGCGCCTATTACCCCCTCTCCCGATTTTTCACACTTGCTATCTGGTCACCCTACAGTTAATAGCCCACTGACAGCCCACTAATGTTTCTCTAAGAGGAAAAAGGAAATCATTTACTGAGAGAACTTGCTGCAGGTTAGCACAACGCTAGCTTCTAACTTCTGTAGATCAGAAGAGCCACTGGCCCTGGTGTCATCTAATTGGAGGACAGAGACGCTTGAAGGCAGAAGCTGCCCAAGGAGTGGGTTGGGCAATTTCTGTGCCTAGGTTTATTGTAGTAAGGAAACACTGCCAGAATGGAGTTCTATTGGATCTCATTTGCTGAGACTAAAGAAGATGGGAAAAGCTCAGGATTAGACCCTTAAATATGCATCCCTTATAACGTGTGAGATTAATGTCACATCTTCCTTCCTGAAGAATCCCAAAGTCTGCATGTGCAGCACCCCTCAATTGCAGCCAGCTTTATAATGGAAGGCAGAGACCACCTCTTTGACAGCATGTGTGCGTGCATGGGAGAGATTTTGTTTTGAACACCTGTGCAAAGCCTTATCCTCCAGTACCTGAGGGAGAAGAAATGATGTTGACTGTATGTTAGAAATACAGGCACTTCAGGTCTGAAGTTCCCAGTAAAGACTGCAGCTTCTATTTCACACACACCAACCACAGATCTTTTTCTTTTTTTTAAAGGACCCCCTATTCAATAGACAACATATTGCTCCATCTATCAACCTTGGAAGGACAAAGGTCTGTCCTGAGCCTGCTGGGATTTGAACCATGGTTTCCAAGAAAGCTTAGGTGTCACCAATAGGATGTTTGCACCACTGAGTCATTCAGCTGAGTGTTAGGGAAATCTCCCACAGAGACTGGCCACAGCTGGAGACTGGACAGCGGATGGGGTGGCCCAGTGCTTTGGGGTGATGCAGAGAAGCCCAGCTGGTGGGTCTTGCTCACATGCTCAGGGTGAAACTGATGGCCAGATTTTGGGGTCAGGAAGGAGTTGTCTCCCCCTGGTCAGATGGGCAGCGACTGGGTGGGGGGATGTTTTGCCTTCTGCAGCATGAGGCACAGATCACCTTCTGGGTCATCTGGACATATCTTGCTAATTAATTCCCTTCCATTGCAGGGGGCTCAGGCACTGGTGGTCTCTGTCTCTCCCTGTGGCACACAACAGTTTAGTTTCCCGAGGACTGAAATGCTTGGTTCTAATTCGAGTCTCAGTAGCGTTACCTAGATGGCACTTAGTGGTCCCACATATAGGAGGTCAGACTAGGATGATCTACTAGTCCCATTTGGTCTTACACTCTATGAAACAAGCTGCCCCTGCTGGTGAAATACAAAGGGGTCCAGTTCTGCCCATTTGTTCACTTATCTAGGTGCTTTTTGATCTTGACTGCCCTCGGATTATCCTCCCCCACCCCCTGGAAGTAGGGCAGTGCTAATATCCCCTTGCACGGAGAGGGAACTGAGGCACGGAGAGAGAGAGCACAGCTACACAGCCAGCGGCAGTGCCCCTCCAAGCCTGGGTCGACAGACCTGGACTCCCACTGCCATGCTAAAAAGAGTTGTGCAGACTCTTTTAAGCCGAAGCGCCAGGCTGAGCCACAACATCTATCCAGCTCTATTCAGTGCAGGAGACTCACTGCTACAGGCCGTGTAGACATAACCAATGGGGCTTGCCCCAAATGGGGGAGCACCACCCTCCCTCTCCTGACAAAGCTCCCGCTGCAATAAAAATCCTGTCTAACAGAGGTTGGTGGGAGAGATTCTCCCTTTAGAGTGCCTAGTTCGCTCACCAGATTACAATAAAAGAGAGGGAAACTCGAATCATTTGATTGATCATAAGACTCTATTGATCCCCAAGTGAGAGCCCCTCCCCCGGTCCTGTATCCAATTGATCAACATTCACCCGGGCACCAATATAGAACAAAAGTGCCAAGAAGGGTTGGGAGCAAATCCTCTCACTGATTGGTGTAGAAACCAGTGCAGCCAGGGAAGCCAGACTCTTCCACCCCTAGTCAGTCAGAAATATCAGCGTCTGCATTCTTCACAGCTGGAGCCAACAACATAAGATCACACAATACAATCCCTAACAGATGTTAAAACATGGAGGATCTGGGACACAGCAGGAGAACTGAACTGCAGGCATTTGAGGGGGAAAAAGGATGTGGAATTAATTTTTTGTACCGCAAGATGATCAGAGGATTACATACCCCACCCACCCACAATTTCTCACACAGCTTCAGTGGCCCTTTTTCACACATGCAAGTGACATTTGGGCAATCAGCACTGTGGAGACAGCGCCATGATCTGAGCACTCTAGCTTGTGTCAGGCTGCAACTGAAGTCTGCAGAGTTGATTAAGAATTAAACAGCTTTTTATTCACAATGATTACAGGAGCAGCTGCCAGCTCACCCTGTTTTCAAGACCTGCCCTCTTCAATTCATCATATTTGTTTCTTAAATGCTTCTCCCTTGGACAGGGGGCTCCTCTCTCTACATACTTCCTAATGCCTATAGAGAAGAAAGTGCTCAAGGCTATGGGAGCTGATATTGATCCATAAATCACAATTTTGGGGCCTGATCCAAAACCCATTCAGATTGATGGAAAGGCATCGGTGGGTGTTAGATCAGGCTCTTGCTGTATGGCCCAACGTTGCATGGCCTTTACCATCAGGCCTATGGATGACTAGCAGGCGAGTATTCCAGTTTCTGGAGCAGACTCCTCTCTCTTGTTACCAAGCAGGGCTGGCTCCAGTGTTTTTGCTGCCCCAAGCAGCGGCAGAGGGGGTGTGTGGAAAAGTCGCCATCGGCTCACTGTTGAATTGCCACCCAAGAACCGGACGTGCCGCCCCTTTCCGTTGGCCACCCCAAGCAACTGCTTGCTGCGCTGGTGCCTGGAGCTGGCCCTGGCTGGCAGTAGACTGATTCCCATCACAACCAGTTTCTCGGCTGGGGTGTTTATTTTCAGTCTTCCATCCTGCCCAAGTCCCTTGTTCGTTTTGATTCCCCTGCATGGCTGACCAAGGCCTGATTTTAACTGGACCTATGCCAAGCTTATTCAGCAAATAGTCAATTCAGAGTGAATTCAACAAATGTTTTTGGTCAAAAACTCAAACTTCAAAAATGTCAATTTTCATTCAACATTCAAAACATTTCATTTGACCCAAATGATTTTTTTTTTGGTGTTTTGTCTTGCCAATTGCCCACCCCCACAAAAACAATTTCAGTTTTGTTTTGAAATGTTTTGAGGCGGATGGGGTGGCTGAACCAAAAAATCCATTTATTCACTCAGCATTAATTGTAAATCCTGTTGGTTCTGTTCTTGCCCCCCGATCATCCCTGTCCTGGGACATTAGCTTGTCTGCCAACTGCTTTGTACTGGTCTTCAATTTACTCTCTATAGTTGTTTTGAAAACCTCAATTATCTCATTGGATTGGTGTGCGAGGTGAGCCTGGATTATCCTTTCTGCACGTTTGATGGCTGGATCCAGACCAGCTCCCCCTTCATCTTTTGTGCCATGATAGGTCACCAAACGATTTCCTCACTTGCTCCCCAATTTAAGCTAGACATTTTTTGAAGTTTTCTTGGGAGAAGGGAAGGATGCTTTTGAAAGGGACACGCTCTGCACCCAGGGATAGTCAGCCATCATGCAGGAGAGATTTTTTTCTGGTCAGTTTCTGACTGTAACAGACACGTCAGTCTGGTTACCTGTGATGAAAAGGCCTTCTGCTTGATCTTTTCTCCTGTATCATTACAGCCACCCTTCTGGTTTACAACTGAGATTAGCCTGTGGTCTTTTACATTTCTTTGATGTACAGAACCTTCAGCACTTGAAAGAAGGTTCCTTATAGACAGAGATTGGCTATCATTCAGTACCTATATTCTTTAATTCCGTAAAAACACCGATTCATGTTTGAGATGCTCTGGAAAAGTCAATTACTACTAAGTTTTATATCCAGCAAGTCAATTGCCGTCTCCTATTATCCCCCACCCGCCTATGACAATCTTCCACAGCACATTGTTTGAGATGTAGTTGCTTGGTTTCTCTGAGAGGAGAAAAGAACACTTAGGACTATTTCTGGACAATTTGCTATTGTAACCACCATTTTCATTACTCCAAGATGAAAAACTGCATCTATTTGCCTGGCTTGCCGTCCTGAAAGATCACATATGCAGTATATCTTACCGTGTCTAAACCATGAAGTGATTCTGAAAATAAGATTACAATTGGAATTTCTGAACTGCTAAGTTTGCTGACAAACAACCTTCTTTGTAATTGCATTGGTATGAGAGCCCACTGTTGCACAGTTAAACCCATTTCTACTGGCTTAAAGAAAAAGCTGCAGGAGAGGTGTAGATTTTTGATTTAAAGGGAGTGTGTATAACGGAGCCAGAAATCCAGGGTTACTCAGCCACTCGCATGCTGAGAGACCATGAGCAAATTACTTCACTTGTCTGACTCAGTTTCCCCCATATGTAAGGCGTGGATAACATTAACCAGCCTCACATGCAGGTTTGAGGCTTAATTAAAATTTTAAAACTGTTTTAAGCTCTTAAGACCCCAGGTTCTCTAGCAGTTTGGATTTAAGCATTGTTTCTACAGTCAGGCAGGCCCAAACCTGCGAAGGTTTGGACGTGGCTATTTGAGTAGGCTCAGGACCACTGAAAATCAGGCCGAAGGTACCTGAAAAGGCAGCCAAAGTTAGAGATCACTTCATACTTGAGCCCTCTCTGTGTCTCCTTTCTAGTTTAACATAATGGGGTTCTCAAGCAGTGTACCCCTGAGGGTTCGCAGAGGTGTTCCGAGGGGTACATCAATGCATCTAGATATTTGCCTCATTTTACAACAGGCTACATAAGAAGCACTAGCGAAGTCAGTACAATCTAAAATTTTATACAGACAATGACTAGTTTATACTGCTCAATATGCTATAGACTGAAATGCAAATACAATTTTTATATTCCAATTGATTTATTTTATAGTTATATGGTAAAAATGGGAAAGCTAGCAATTTTTCAGTAGTAGCATGCTGTGGCACTTTTGTGTTTTTATATCTGATTTTTGTAGGCAATGGTTTAAGGGAGGTGAAACTTGGGGGTACCCCAGACTAATCAGACACCGGAAAGGAATACAGTAGTCTGAAAAGGTTCAGAGCCACTGGTTTAACATGTAGGGCACCCAGGGTGAAGCCAAGACTCAGAGAGAGATAAAACAACAACAAAAGATGACGAAGGCATCAAGCAGGATGGAGCCTGAGTAGCTCCTGGATCATTGGCTCCTCTAATTTTAGTTCAGTCCTGGTGCTAAAACAGTTAATTGGGATGGAAACTGATTTACAGTCTGCATATATAGCACAAGTGTTCCCCCAAAACTAGCCACTAGCAAACAGCAGTACTTTCATGCTGGGAAGCTTTTCCTACTCTACACAAATGGACATGGGAACACATCTCCTTTAATATTCATTTAGCTTATACCCACCCCAATATGGATCAGACTCTTCTCTCCATGACATACTCAATAATCCTCCCTGATTGAACTAACCTCGTTATCTCTAGCTTGCTTGCTAGCATATATATACCTACCCCTGGAAATTTCCACTACCTGCGTCTGACGAAGTGGGTATTCACCCACGAAAGCTCACGCTCCAAAACGTCTGTTAGTCTATAAGGTGCTACAGGATTCTCTGCTGCTTTTACTCTATTTGTATTCTAGTAGTGCCCAAAGACCCCCAGCTAAGATCAGGGCCCCATTGTGCTAGATGCTGCATAGACACATAGTAAAATATTCCCTGCTCCAAATTGCATATAATCTAAGACAAAGGATGGGATCATATTGCCTTTTCACAGACAGGGAACTGAGGCAGTGAGCGATTAAGTGACTTGCCCAGAAAAAAAAAATCACATGGGGCGTCTGTAGCAAGGCTGAGAATTAAATCCAAATCTCCAGAATGGCCTTTCCACTAAGACCATCTATCCTCTTTGGGTGCTTAAAGTCAACAAGCTCCCACTGGTGTGGTAGCACTAGGATTAATTTCTCACTAACCTAGAGTAAGCCTACACTGCAACCAGAGGTGTGATTGCAGCTCATGTAGGCATAACTGGGCTTGCTATAATCTAGCTAGCTCAGTTATAAATAGCAGTGAAGATGCAGCTGCACAGCTTTGAGCATGGGCTGTATAAGCCCTCCCAGAAGCTTAGGTATATACTCATGTTGCTGGCCCACACCAGGGTCCTGCTACAGGGTCTTCATTATGCTAGCTAGACTAAAGCTAGCATGGGTGTGCCTACCTAAACTGCAACCACACCTCTGACTGCAGCGTAGCCGTACCCTGAGGCAAGTGATGTTACCATGTTTCTTAGCCCTTGTCTGCACTTAAAAGTTTTGCTGTGTTAACTTTGCCAGTTCTGGGAAGCAAAAAACTATGCTGGTATAATTCTATCTATGCTAGGACTTTTATTGGTATAAGTAGGTTGGCAATAATATATATGTTTCTTAAAAAAAAAAAATCACACTCCTATAACAGGCATAATTATGTTGGTAAAACTTTAAGTCTCATTTCACGACTCCTTTTCCCACTTACACGGGGTTGGAGATGGCCATGAATCTTCACCACTCCATCTGGTCCATGGCATGGGTTTGTAAGTCTTGGAGTTCCAATGAGAACAACGAGAGAGACAAAATACCTGCCCAACCCCAAGCCACAGAAGGGAAGACTAAAATAAAGCCACAACTTTGTGGAGACCAGATCACCACCAAAGATGCAGCACATGGTGCAAATTCTGCCAATGTTGGGGTTGTCTAGGCCCACAGATCCTTTCAGGCAAAGGATTTCATGTGCACACAAAGCTCAAAGTGAAAGTCCAATCACAGCTTCTTCCATAGGCTTGCTGCACTAAGTGTATTCCTTGTAGAGTTTTTTTTGGGTGTTTTTTTTTTTAAATAAATCAGACAGCTAATAGCTCTGTAATTAGAATTGGCAGAAGTAAGCAGATATTAGATTTATTCAATAACCATTTTAACCATTTAACAGAGGGCTGTGTTTCAACATGTTACGCTCTGCCCTCCTTACAAGTTTATTCCTTTAAAAGGTTTAGCTATAAATCCGGGATAGTAATCTATTGCTACCCTGGGATGTGCTTTAGCAAGCTAGTGGTGTGTGCTTTGGAGGAGCCGTGACACCCAAGTATGATGGAGGGCCTGATCCTGACCTCATATCGATGTCAATCAGGAGTAACTCATCATTGCAATCAGTGGAGTTATAGAAACAGTGCAAAAGGAAGATCAGGCCCAGAACATTTTCAGCACAAGAGATGTGCACCAAGTACTGGAACCAAAGCCGATTGCAGACAATGGGAGGCTTTTCATTGACTCCAATGGGCTTTCGATTGGGTCCCCAAAACAGCGTATTGCTATTCAAGTGTGGCTCTTAGCATTTTACTTTTAAACAAATGCTTTAAAACACTTTGGAAGGGGAGGGACTTTGAACTGTATCCTTCTACTGTGAGCATAGTTCCTAATGAAATTATGATTGGGGGGGGTGTTGGGGAGAAAATCACAGGAAAAAGTTAAACGGACCACTCCACATTACGGTTTTGCATACACTCAGGCCAAATGCAGATACCTAAAATTAGGCCCTTAAATCCATTTTTAGGCTCTCGTTAACATGATTTTTGAAAGGTCTGATCAGTGATTTTACAGCTGTGCTTGGAAAGGACTTTTGTAAGCTTTAGTAGTTACTAGGTTTGTTTGTTTGGTTTGTGTTTTTAAATACAGTACCAGAGGGATGTATGGCACTTTACCAAATAGTAAAAAAAAAAAAAAAGACATTTTGCCTATCAGGGGTTACTATTAAAGTTAGATCTAGTACAGCAAGCAACACCACAGGGGGAAGGTCAAGAGGTAGGTTGTCAGTTGCTTTACAAAAAATCTTGTTCTAAGCTGAGGAAGCGAAAGCAGGAGTAAAAAAACCCAACTACTACCCAAAACCACAAGACTAGAAGTCAGCCTAGGAAGGCCAGCCAAACATAGCTAGTAGAGCTGAGCAGGAAATTAGTTCTCCCCGACCCCACCCCTACAGCAAATTCCAAGCATAAAAAAAATTGTTTGTCAAAATATTGACTTTATGTATTTATTGACAAAAACAGGACATTTCCCCTGGAAGTTTCCACATCAACAAAATAAGCATTTTCTGTCAACAATTCTTGGATGGAAATTGTTTGACCAGTTCTAGTAGAGTCTTTAGGGAGGGATCTGAAAGAGTAAGGTTATCATTTATATTACAGCAGCAGCTAGAGACCGCAACCAAGTTTGGTTGCAACAGGCACTATACATAGAGTAAGACAGTCCTTGCCCTGAAAGGCTTACAGTCGAAACAGGCAAGACAGCAAAAGGGTGTGAGAAAGGAAAAATGCTGATCCCCACTGTACAGAGGAGGAGCTGAGACACAGTGATAAAGGGACATGCCCAAGGTCACACAGGAAGTCTGTCCCAGTCCCATGCCATAACCACAAGGCCATGCTTCCTCTCTACAGTTGCACGTGATTATTACTAGCATGAGAAGCAGCATTTAAACTAAAATACAGCATCCCTCTGTGGACTTCCCCTTTCTCCTACACACCCGAGAATGTGAATGGACACCTGCCCTAAAGAGGGTGAAAAAGGTTTCATAGGATCAGCCCACTGTGCTTAGCTGATGTGTGGTCACTATATATAACTGGATCCTAATAAACATTTCTTTAACAGACTCCACAAAATGACATAGAAAACACAGTGAAAAGCTGGTGGAACTATGAGAAGCAACATATGTATATGAACCCCTCTAAACACCAAATGAAACAAACTTTCCAGAACAGCTGAAAATGACAGCTGCACCAGTCTAGAAACCTGAACAGGTGCACAAATCGAAGCCAATATAACCTAGAGTCAATAGCTCATTATTATTTGTTTGTATTGCAGTAATGCCTAGAACTTAAAAGGCCCCAATCAAGATGGGGCAGGCACCATAGTGTCCACAAAGTTTGCATGCCTCTCCTGAAGAGTTTACAATCAAAATGGAAAGACAAAAAGTCAGAGGGTAAACAAAGGGAAGTGACTTGCCCAAAATCACACAACAAATCAGTGGCAGAGCCAGGAGTACAATCCAGGGCTCCTGAGTCCCAGTCCAGTGGCCTATCCACTAGACCACCCTGTCTCTCAATCCAAATGTTCCAGTGGAGCAACTTTTAAGGTATATGCATTTCCATAAAGCCATGTCACTCCCATTGTCAATGCCATTTTGATCTGCCCGCCCTTCAGCAAAGCCTCATGGTCACCTGTTATCAGCAGACACATCTCCCGATGATCAGTAATTTCAGGCCTCAAAAAATCCTCCATATTAATCCCCAAACCAGCGAGATTTGTGGCCAGGAAGAGAAAGGCGCTTGCAGTTATCAACAGGGCTCTGTGTCTTAGTTTTGTAGTGTTTAACTAGCCTTATCGAAAGCCACTTACCAGATCACACACTTACACCCTGACACCTTCCCGGAGAGCAGCCTCTGGAGCCAAAAAGCAATTCACAATTCCTGGAGAGAGACAAAAGATCGAGCATGAGGTTAAGAATGGTGCCAGCAGGAGTCCCTGACGGTTCTTGGAAAGCACACAGAGCACAATGCTGACCCTGACTAGCACAGAGAAGGCTCCACTCCTAGGTACTGGCCTCTTGAGTTCATCACTGGGGGAATGGGGTGAGCTGGCACCTCAGTGAAGTCATCCCACCCCATCCCCCAAGGTTTACAGACCCTGTTAAGAGGGTTAGGCAGCCCCTTTCTGAGTCTTTGCCTCTTCAGCCTGACACCTGCTTTCCTCTGGTTGTCTTATGATGTACAGCCCCAGTTTTGTTGGGTGCTGTATGACAGCTTCTCCCCGGGAAGGTCACACCCATTTCAGCCCCATCCCGAAACCTGAGCCCCAATCCTGTCTATCTCATCTCCCACAACTCTCCTCACCCATTGGGCAAGTCTTCAGCATGTCCCAGTTCTCTCTAGCTGACAGCTCAGCTGTGGGCAGGTGAGTTCCTTTCCTGCACATGGTCAGTTTTTAGGGAGCACAGATTGTAGGGATTGATGTTTCTACACTTTAACCTGCATCTCCTGACTTAGTCATGCATTTCAACTAGCATTTGAGCACCTGGGGCAACCCTGATCCTTCTGAAAGAGACAGTGGGTGGGCTTCCCTTCTCTGCTCCCTTGGCACGCACAAGCCACTGGGCTGTCAGAGACCTTGATACAGCCAAACACTAGCTTGGAAAATTTCCTCCTCCTCAGTTCCTGTCTGAGCCCTTACACAGGCTCTCAGCTGACCACTCATTCTTCTGATCAGAAAAAAAAAATTAGAATTTGTTGATTTAGCAAAATAAAAGAGAACCTACTGCAGGACTGTGTCTATTTTGAGAAAGCTCTGCCAGAAGCCAGGCAGGTGTCTGATGAAACCCTACCTGCCCGACAAGTTTTGAAACCTGCCTGGTTTCCTGCTGGCTCACCCACCAGTGGCCAGGCTATGGAAGCCAAAAGCCTGGAAGCCCTACCTCCCAGTTCTTCATCAGCCTCAGCTGTAGAGTAGCCCACCCAGTGCCGTGCCCTGAAGACAGGGATCCCAGCAGGTCTGAGCAGAGAACGGTGATTCCATTTAGGAAAAATTTTGCAAGTTTGCGGTTTTGTTAGGAATTGAAACAAAACCAGGTTTCAAAAATCTCTGTGAACTGGAATTACCGTTCTCTGCCCAACTCTACCACTCCCTCCTGTCCAAACTTCCAGTGCCTTGATTTACCCATCTAAGAAGTGATAACAGCTCACTGCAGACCTCACTGGAATGTTCTGAGGCACAAGTCACAATGTCTAAGTGAGGGCATGAGAGAAGCGTGCATGTTATCCCAGCAGAACCATCCCTCTAGTAAGCCCCTTTTAACAATTATTTCGAGTGAGAGCTCAGAGTTCACTAGTATATGGCAGCCACCGAGCTATCTGCCGGATCAGAACTGCTCTCCTTATTCAGAGAGACAAGGTGGGTGGGCAGTATCTTTTATTAGACCAACTTCTGTAGGTGAGAGAAACTTTCAAGCTCACACAGAGCTCTTCTTCAGATCTGGAAAATGTACTGAGTGTCACAGCTAAATACAGAAGTTGTTCCAACAAAAGCTATTACCTCACCCAGCCTCTCTCTCTGATATCCCACTACCAATGTGGTTACAACAACACTGCATATTCTTTATTCAGGGCATTTACTTTAAGCTTTAAAAAAAATAGCCATGTTTGCTCAAGTGATGTTTAATAAAAGCTGGGGATTTTTAAAAGTTCTTATGATAATAGAATCCCATGGGGGGGGAAAGCAGCATTTGAAGTGAATAGCACTGTGCAGAAGCCTTTACAGAGAGACACTATGGGGAGTGTTCTAGTAAAAGGTTCATATTACTATTGAGGTCAATAGGACTTCCAGTGGCCTCTGTGACTTGGGATCAGGCCCTCAGTGAGTGGGCCTAGAGTGGCACATAAATATATTCGCCATGACCAGAATTTCAATTAATCCACATAGTGACATATCTAGGGTACTGTAAAGATGACACTTGCACTTAGTGTACATGTGAAAATTGGGACAGCCCAAAATGAGGATGGCTTAGAACACAAGATGCATCCCTGACCTCTGTGCAGTCATCCAGATGAAGAGAGATTCTTTCCACAGCTGTGTGCAAACAGGTAGGGTTTGATCTTGCACTATCCACCGCTGAAGCCCCTTTCACTTCTAGCTGGGATCCCCCCACCTCAGTCCCACTTAGCAATATGAGAAGAGCAGAGTGGTCATTGTTTCATGTAGCAGGGGCTGAGGACTCCACAATTCTAAAACTAAACCAGCTCTTTGTTAAGCAGTGCTACCACTGCAGGTAATATTCCAGCCATGTGCACATGGACTAGCTTCCTGGTGCCCCCTCCAAGTTCCATGCAGATTGCTACAGTCATGACCCTTTGACGCTGGTTTGTGATCCCCCAGGCTCAGAACCCCCGGTGTATCATTTTCGCAGAAGCCTAGGCAGTGCTCACCCTGCATGACCTTTCAGAGATACTATTGCTCTGGTTATCAGGACGGGTATTAATTTGGTGCTAAAATCTCCCCCTGCAGGATGGAACATGAGGCTAGCTACACCAGTGATAACTTGTCAAACCTTTCTTTAGTGCCAGTTGATCTGCTGTGTGAACATTGGATCTAAAGTATTATCTCCTTACAGCTATCAGCACTATGGGTTACCACCGCATGTAGCAGACCCCAGCACTCTCAAGGCAATAAATACCAAGTGCAATGAAACCCGTAATGAAATCTCAGACTAAGAGGCTATCGATTATCTAATATTTTCTTTTAAAATGTACATGGATGAGGGAAGATGCTTTTTTGGGAGAGACAGTCAATGGCCCAAGCAAAGGGGCCAGAATTAAATGCCACAGACATTGTGCTTACTCTAAAGTAGCCTGATTTTGCAACAAACACTTTCAGGCATGTATCTCCATTCTCCTGACAAACATTAATTAGGGATCAAAACACTCCTGTGAGGAAACTATTACTGCCCTGAAATGGAGCGAATCCATGACTTCCATTGACCTCTGTGGCATTTTCTGCTGTGGGACTGAAGTTCGAAGCCAGCCCCACCCTTGCAGCTTCCATCTCCCACCTTGGTGGAGGGGACTCTGCAGCTGCCCAGCCATGGCCGGCAGCCCCTGCAGCTTCCAGCTGCCCCAGGGGCGAGGGGACGGTGAAGCAGCCCAGCTCCATGGGCAGGGGGACCTCACAGCTGCCACACACTGCAGCGGTGGGAGACCCAGGAGCGGTGGTTGCTGAACCTGTTTCTATCCCTTTTGTCAGAGACAGGTCATGGGCTCCCATGAATTTGTTTGTTGCCTGTGACCTGTCCATGACTTTTACTAAAAATATCCAGGACAAAAACTTAGCTTTATTCATGAGCAATAGACATGCTACTGCTGAGCTTTTCCTTCATGCTATAGTCACATGTAGAATGCACGGGGGGGGGGGGGGCACACGTTAGGACAGCCCTCCAGCCAGTGTCGATAAGCATAGCTCCTTTTTTTTGATCAGCATAATACCACTGAAGTCAATGGAACTGATTTACACAGATCTGGCCCTTGTGATGTCCCTAATTTATGTCCTGTTCCCCAGCTGTGCAGGGTTCTCAATACCAGTCATAATCCACACACGGGCAGCAGCTTGCCAGTTATTCTCACACTACAACATAGCAATATATAATCCCCTAATGGCAGGGCAAAGACATTAATGAGCACATACAGGTTGTAGTGTTTGTATTTCTTGCACTTGTGTGTTTTGCCCACCAGGCACTTTTGGTGCCTAAATGGGGCTGAGAAAATAAGAAACCTAGGCCAAAACTTTTCAGAAGTTCTGGACACCCAGCCCCTTTTCAGAGGTGCTGAGTATGCCCAGTTCCCATTAACTTTGGGTGGAGCTATGGATCTTCCGTGCCTCTGAAAATCAACACCAAGGAGGCTCAAGTTGAGCATCCAAAAGGCAGTGGACACTTTTCAAAGTTTTAGTCCTCATCTTCCAAGAGGATTTCAGTTCCTGGAGGGCAGAAACTGAACCAGTTTTCTTATTTTTTCCCCCTCCTGAAACAAGGTGTTAAAAGCCTGTGAAACAAAAATACAGGGCTGATCTTGGAGTTATAGAAGTATAGGACTGGAAGGGACCTTGAGAGATCATCTAGTCCAGTTCCCTACATTCGTGGCAGGACTAAGTATTATCTAGTTCCTGCAGAGAGAAGCTTATACAGAGAGTTATAAGAGGGAAACCAAATACCTCACAACATGGCAAGCACAGGAGACAACTTCAGCTCTATGGCCCCTGTGATAACCTCAGCTCCTTGTTTAAAAAGCAATCTCCAACCAGAAACAGGATCTAGAAGGCTTTACAAGGAGCAGCAGATCAGTTCTCAGCCAGTTTATGGTTCAGCTACAGGTGGATCATGCTACATATCTGAGGGTGCCTATGTAAAGTCAAATTTCTTTGGCTCTTCAAGGATTAGTATTATCCACCAGTAGACTCCACAAGGCAAAAATGTCCCTTTCGCCTTGCAAGTAGTGAGCTGCAGAAGGGGCACAAGGTGCTCTCCCCAAAACCTCTCCTGGGGAACTGCTCCTACTTTAGAGATGCAGAAAACAACAAATCTCAGAAGATCCCTTTCCAAGCTCAACACAAGCTGTTATTTCCAAGAAAACACAATCAACTCTGCCATAGTCAATTCAGAGAAGCTAAAACCTGAAGGTACTCTGCTCTCTTCCCAGCACTCCTGATTGCACAGCTGGGTACACAGCTGTCTGCCCTTAAGGGGATAACCATGCCCTGCTGAAACTTCAGACATGTGCTCTGCTAACTTATCTGCTATGCAGAAGTGCTTGGCATATCACACACTGACCTGGTAACAGGCCTTTTGGTGAGAATACTTGGTACTATTGAACATAGACCTCAGTGTTTGCATTGAAAGGTACAGAACCCCATTGAGTCCAATGGGGTTTCTTGCAGCTGCAATGGTCTCTGTGCACACATCTCATTGCAGGATCAGGGCATTATTCTTTATTTGCACATTCAAATATATTAATTATGGCTATGAATGTAATAATAATTAATGGCAAAAGAGATGAAGGCTGGAACATAGGGGCAGGTGAATAGCAAGATTCAAACATCATAACCACCCTGCAATACCTCTAGTCTGCAACAGAATTTTAAAAAGCTCTTCACTTTATACGTTACAGGTGACTCAGGGTTATAATGTCCTGTAGGACCAGAATCAGGATATAGGCCTGGTGTGTCTTGGATTGTTTGGTGCAAGCAGCGTAGTTTGCAGAAGAAGTATAGATTGAAGGAATTTCTAAACTCTAATTCCAGTAATTGAATCTATGGCCTGGGGTGAATCATTTTGCTTCTTGGTGCCTGAGTTTCTCCATCTGTAGAATGAGGATATTTCTTCACCTCAGAGGAGTGTTGTGAAGCTCAGTGAGTTAGTTTGTACATTGCTACAAAGCATAAGAGCTATGGCCCAGATCTACACACAGATAGTTACTTTGATTCCTAACTTCCATTGCCTTCATTGGAAGCTAAGAGCCAAAATACCTTGTGAATCTGGGCCTAAATGATGACAATGTTTTGGAGAGAAAAGTACATCATCATGTCAGTGTTGGTTGGTGACGGAAGAGTGGGGAAATAATGAATGGAAAATTCCTTTCCGAGTCTAGCTACTCCCGAGCACAAAACTGACAAATAACCACTTAACTTAAATTCCCGTAATCAACCTTTACTTAATACTGTTTGACTTTAACTAAAAGCACCCCACTCTCCATAAAATAGCACCTCGAATGCCTCTTATGTAAAAGTGTTGTTGTAGCCCTGTTGGTCCAAGGATATTAGAGACACAAGCTGGGTGAACCTGGACCTGAACAAGATCCCTGTGTAGCTCTTTCACCAACACAAATTGGTCCAATGAAAGATATTACCTGATCCACCTTGTCTCTCTTACGTAACAATCACCCTCAGCTGAAAGGTGCTTTACCAACCTTAGGTCTTGCTCCATAATCCCTTATTCTCAGGAATAAGCTTTACTTACACAGCTAGTCTTCTTGATTGGGCACCCCATGAGCAGAGAGGAAGGATGGGCTAGTGGTCAGGGCACTGAACTGGGACTTCTGGCAGAGCCAGGAACTGACCCTCCAACCTTCCTATATGGTCATTGAGACCCAGCTTATCAATGAGAGTTAGGTGCCTAAGTACATTTGAGGGTCTTGGCCTTAACCTCTCTGTTCCTCATCTGCAAAATGGGGACCTAACAGGGGTGTAGTGAGGATAAGTATTTCGGAGGGGCTAATAGAGGGGCCACATAAAAATGGCGATAGAGCAGCTAATGTGAATTATAAGGGCCCCACAAAACACATTGACCTAGAGATGTCACTGGTCATTGCATAAATAAATACACTCCCCCCTTCATATAGCTGCAGTGTTTTGCCCACCTCTTGGTAACCAGGAGAGGTGGATCTGGTTTCTTTGATGGCCATGGACTCAAAGATCAATCAGTAAGTACTGGAAACATTGGCTGTTTTGTGCTGAGAAGGAACTGGCGCGGCTGAGGTGTTCTCTGGGTACATAGGGGGAGCAGTGGGTCTCCCAGCCTGGCCGGCAGCCAGTTGTAGGTCACAACCAAACTCCAGCTGTCAGCCCCGAGCCTTCTGAGGGGGCAGCAGCCAGTGCTCCCTTCTCTGGCCCGGTCCCCCTCATCCCGTCAAGAAGTGCAGGGAGTGGCTCCCTCTTAAAGACGATTTCAACACAACACCTGGATCAGCTACATGACGGGGGGAGGGGGAGGAAGAAGAGGCTTGAGAGCAACACAAGGGGCTTCTTCACTACCTGCCAGCCTCAGTGTGTCCAGCCCTTATTTGGCGGGCAGGGAGACCTCGCGCGCCGCTCCCGCCCCGGGCGCCCTGCAGCTCCCCCCCTCCCGGGAGACCTCGCGCGCCGCTCCCGCCCCGGGCGCCCTGCAGCGTCTCCTCTGTTCGGGGTCCTGCTGGGAGGTGGGACCCCCTCTCTCCCTCCGCCAGGAGAGTCGCCACAAGATGGGACCAACCCAGGCGCTCCGCGGCGGGGCCCTTTAAACTCTGCCGGGCAGTGGGCGGAGCAGGGGGCCGGGCCGGGCTGGGTTGGCCGCCGCGCTCCGGTTGCGGTGCGCAGGGGTTTCTTGGCATCTGTCTCCGCCAGGATAGGCAGGAGCCGGGCCCGCCCGTGGGGTTCCCCGCAGCCGCCAGCGCCTAGGAGAAGGCACCAGCCCCGCTCCCGTGCAATGAGCCTCCGAGCCCAGTAAGTGCATCTCCCGCCCCGCCGGTCAGGGCTTGCAGTGGAGCCGCCAGCCGCAGCAGCAGCCGCCTCTCTCCACCGGGCTCGCACGGTGCCGTTGCTAGGATTTGGACCCGGGGGGGTGAGGCTAGTCTGCGGGGGCATCTGCTGCTTCGAGGGGGGAGAACGGAGCCCCCTTCCTCTTGCTGCGCTCTTGTTCCTTTCCCCCAACAAATGATCAGCTGGGGGGATCGCTCCACCTCCTTGCAAATTACAGCCCACCTCGCCTTCTCCCGGTCATGGAGCGCCCTTGTTATTCCAGGGACCCAAAGGGACGGCAGGCGGCGGGGGGACTACTCCGAGACCCTCGTGGCTCTGGGGCAGTGAACATTTGCTGAAGCAGTTGGGAAGGATTGTTCCTATAAATGGATCTGTGTTGGTTATTTCATGAAAGGTTTCTATTGGGGGCCACGCTTGCATTGCTTCGGGTCTCTGCCTTTACAACTGAGCAGGGCTGAGGGAGGGGGAATCCCGGTCCTGTATAGCAGTGTCCCACTGACCTCCCTCCCCCTCCAGCCCTTTAACCTATTGCATGATTGATTGAGGTTACAGTTAGCTGATGATTGATGTGTCCCTTCTGAGACAAATGACAAGGACTCCCCTCCTCGGATCCTGCTGGAGGTTATGCTCAGGTGTCCAGCTGGCTTTTTTTAAGTGGAGGAAAGGGTTATAGCGCAAGGGTAAACCATACAGCAGCAGACTGCTAGGTTGATTCTGCTGTCTGTCTTGAAAACTGTGGATGGATGGCTGTCCTTCTTGCTTGTTGGAAATTCAACAGCTCTAACTACTGTCTCTCTCTCTCTTCCCTCCCCTCCTAACCCCCCCAGCTCTAAACTAGGTCTGTAATGATGCAACTGTGACATCGTATGTAGGTAGATTTTATTTTGTTTAAATATTTGATCACCTGTAAGGCATAGGGTCTGAACTTTGGGTGGTCTTCAGAGCTGTCTGGGGTCTCAGAGTCCATGCTGGGGGACATCAGACAACAGGTATGAATTTTTGGGCAAGTAGGACGTGGAGAGACATGTAACTTGTGTGATTGCTTGGCAGACTTATTATTGGTAAATAAAAAAGGTTGGCACTATTTCTCTTTCCTCATTTAGGGCCTGAGCTTGCAAGGAGAAGGCATCTCCGCTTACCAGGGAAGTGAATGGGTGCTGCGCACCTTGCAGGTTCAAGGTGTGTGTGTGTGTCTGTGTGTGTTAATTAATATACAAAAATCATGTTTATCCTTTAAATATGACTTTTTAGGGCCTCATGGGTTTCCCTGTTGCTCACAGCGCTCTCTTCTTTGGAGAGATTTGCATTTCCCTTTTAGCAAGTTGTTTTTCCTTCTGTGGGCCTGATTCTGAGAAGTATGGAGCACTTGCAACTCCCCTTGCAGGCAATGGGCCTGATTCTCCTCTTCCTTATCCTGATTTTGCACTGGTATAACTGATTTTAGGGAAATTGCTCCTGATTTGCATTGTGTAAGTGAAAGAGTCAGACCCATGTCTTTGGACAGCAGGGGGCCTTTGGGATAGCTCTGTTTATCTCTAGTTTCTGTTGATGCTGTTTTGTCACAAATTGGACTAGAATACAATAGATTCATACTTTAGAGATCTGAAATGTATCCTTATTGAGATCATGTTATGGGAGGATGTATGAACTTTGGTCCTGCCATGAGGGCAGGGGACTGAACTCGATGACCTCTTGAGGTCCCTTCCAGTCCTAGAGTCTATGAATCTATGAAACTTCAGGAGCCGATAATTAAGATCATTCCAAACTCCTCTAAACTAGCCTCTCCGTTACTGCTCAAAATCCTTGCATATAGCAACGTTTATCTTATCCACAAAAAGTGAATGTTTGTTCCAGTACATGTCACAGCTCTTTATGTTCCTTAGGTAGAGCATCTGAATGACGTAGGAGAACCAGTCCCATTGAAAATCAGTGGGTCATGTGCTCCTATGTCATTCTCCTGAAAATCCGAGCCCCTCTCCTTTGGTGCGTTCAGGGATGTATAGTTTCTTGTTTTTGCACAAATGGCACCCTCACTAATCATAAGAGAAGCTGAGCTGGTGCTTCAGTATCCCCTGAATTTGATTAAGAGCTTTGCAAAGTTGTCCACATCTTTATGTAGTGAATATTCCTGTGTGTTGCTCAGTAGCATTCATGTTTTTTTTATATATAACACTGCCTCACACCCAAATATGTCAGTTAAATAACTTACTTTTATTTAAATCACTTAATCCTTTCCTGTAGGATGTCTGGCATATCTCACTATTAATTGGAAACCAATGCATTTGCGTGTCTGCTAATTTGTACTGTATTTTAAGGGCTGCTTTTCTCTTCGGATTTTCCTCTTTACTTCACTCTCTGTCTCAGTTAGCTAATTAAAACTATTTATTTATTTATTTATTTATTTAGTGACAGTATGGTCAGTCTTGTAATAACTTCCTTTGGAGCTAATGCTCATTCCCTTTGCTGCTGAATATGCTGTGAAAGTGTGTTTTGAGATAACACACTGTGGCTTTTGTTTTAAAATGTGTTGCCCTCCCTCTCTCTAGTTGCTCATGTTCAAGATTTCTCTCTAGGTTTGGAATTGTGGTGATTTTTATGTTACAGCTCCCTCAACTTGTCTTCTTTCTGCTCTCCCTCCTTTTTTGGCCTCATCACCTCATCTCTAGGGGTCTTCTGTATGTCTGTGTGTGTGTCTCATCTGCTCCCCTTTGCTAAGACAACCCCAATTTCCTGCCATTCCTTGCCCTCTGGGGTCCCTCCTGTATCAAACAGTTGCTATCAACCATTTTTTGATGCCGACCTATACTTCCCAGATAGCATCCTGTCTAATGCTTCCTTTTTGGGTCAAGTTATTGAGGAAGTTGGTACCAACTGGAGTTCTCTGTGTTCCTTGACCCCGTTCCATCTGTCTTTTGCCTGGGGAATGGCACAGAGATTGTGCTGGCTTCAGTGGTGGGTTTTCTCCATTGTAGTGATGGACAAAGGTCATGTGCCCATGCTGATTCTATCAGCAGTCCTCTCCCATCTGTTTGGTTAATACATACGTCTAGAACTTGGAGCTACTTATTCATATCCCCATTTTTGCCTCATTCATATGCTGGGTAGATACAGGATCTATGTTCATGTGTAGTGGGGGAGGGGTCAAACTTTTGATGCACATAGATTCTTCTCCGATGGTCCAAATTTTGGCTTTGGTCTCTGCTTTAGTTAGTTGGGGTCCAATACTGATCTGTATCATCAGGAGCTAGCTGCTGGTCAAGCCGTGTGGGTTGAGCTCTGAGAGAGAAACTGAGGTCAGAGTTTTGATTTCACTTATGTGAAGAAAATGAGGTGGACAGAAGTTAAGTTGAAAGAGGCGTGCGCACAGACACCTCTGCTACCACCATTCTGTCTCTTGCCACCTGGGAACTGTCCATCAAGTACCAGTTCCTGAAGAAGAGTGAGATCCAACCTTTGATGTATGCAGTCTCTGCAGCCTGGGTGTACCAGCTGCATCTCTAGCTGTTTGCAGTGCTTTCTAGCTGCCCTCTGCTCCTTAATGTTTCAGGCCACAGCTTGTATTTCAGATACCGTTGCTCGAATAAAACATAGTCTACATGAAAACTGGGAATAAAAGTGAAATGGTAGGAATGATAGCTCTGGTGATAGGGTCCAGCTTTGGTTGGCTGGGTGTTTTGCCTCTCACTTCCAGAATTATGAAAAGTGGAAGGTCAGTAGGATTAGCTTAGAGGGGAAGGTTTAGTGGCATGTGTGTCTGGTATGAAATTCTTAGACTCCCTAGAACCACAGGTTCAAATCCTGATGGGATCAGTTAAACCTTTCATCTTTTTTTAATGTGTTCCAGGAGATTTATTTGGTGTCTGTCAGATAAGAACTTAAAAACCATGGACTTCTAATTACTCTGGGTGCGTTATAAGATAGGTAGGGACCTCTCTGCTTTATACTTGACCTTGGCCCTGATGGGGAGAGTAGGAATCTACCCAGAGTTCTAGGTTCCCCCTTTTCCTCCTCCTAACTACTGTGCAGCATGCTGTGAGCTAGTAGGTTGCGGCTGCCCACTCCAGAGGTGGCTGTATTTCACTTGTGTTGTACCTGTAGATCTGTAAAACTCTGTAAAATATCCTCTGTAAAACTCCCTCAGTCTAGAAGCGTGACTTTTGAGCTCCAAGGAACACTCTAGCCAGCCCTTCTGTTCTGGAGGAAAATGGCAGCCGTGGAGGGCTAAGTGAAAGGGATGCTTCCTGGGATGGCATGAATGGCTTTCTGTCCTTTTGGGGAGGAGGTGGGAACAGTGTCTCCTTGCTGGGCTCATCTCTCTCTCCTGTATATTGATTGTTTGTCTGCAGATTTGTTGACAGATATGATGAGGGTGAACTGCACTTACTCCACTCAAGCAGAGACTTGTGCTCAACTGTGCAGTCAACTGGATCTCAGGGGAGACAACAGGGTTGCACAGGAAGGGCATAGACAAGCATGGGCTTGAACTTTGTTTCCTAGTCTCTTCAGTGTCTAAAATTTAGGGCAGGGAGGAGTCTTCCACCACTGCTGGGCTGAGACCCTAGCAAACCTTCTTGCATTCTTCTCTTATGCACTGCAAGCCAAATAGCTGAGAAACTTGAGGATAGTCCCCTCTCCCCTGTAGAGAGCAAGTGTGTCAAGAAGGAGAGGTTCTGTCTCCATGCTTCCTTCAATTTGTGGCCTCTCCTGAGAGTGTCAATGTAATCATAGCTTGTGGGCCAAAGACACCTATGACTGGACTGAGTCCAGTACACTCGCTTCACACAGGCCGCTGAACAGCCGCCAGTACTGTCTGCTTGACGGTAACAACCAGGCTGCACTTGATCTGGTGACCTGGAGACAAACCTGCTCAGCCATCCAGTCCCTCCTGAAATGAAAGTGAGGAGAGGCAGGCTGCAGTGTGAGCAAAGTCCAAGCCTAACCATTTTCTTGCTCTAGCTGCTTGATCTAAAAGATCCCACGAGCTTGGGTTAGGGGTATGGAGGGGATTGTTGGAGCCTTGTTAAGATAGAGGCCCCTCCATCTTTTCACTTATCTGCCTCAAAATCCTGGGAACAGTGCTTACCAGCGAGTCTACCCCACCACAGTCTGTGTCTCCCATCTTGCACGTAACCTGCAGCCAAGACTCTAAGTAGGGTCCTTGCTGTTGGAAGTAAGAAACGTTACTGTGTGGACCAAATGGGAATGTGTCCCAGCTGAGCCAGCAGGAGCTGGGGTAAGCTGTCTTAGCTGGAAGTCCCTCTCTGAATATCTTGCATTGTTGTACATTGAATGTATTGTATAACGTGGTGCTGCCTAGTGAGAGAGTAGGAGGGGAGCATCTGAGGTTAAAGCCATAACCAGGGATTATAGAAATCACTTTAACAAGGGATCTGTTTGGGGAGGTTATTGGAGATCAGCGGAATTTCTACAAGGTGTTTTGCTTAATACACCACTTAAGTAATTAGCTGGGATTTCTACATTTATTGCTAACATGCTGCCTAGAATTGAATTTCCCCAGTTGTTAGACAGCAGTTTGTCTCAGATCTGCCTGCAGATAATGTTAATGATGCAAGCTGGGAATTGCAGTGACATCTGCAATTTAAAAAATTACCACAAACCAATGTACTTGTACCTCAACATCCTAAATCCCATGTTTATTATGTGTGACAATGGAACAGCAGGGTTTACAAAAAAAACTTTGATTCCCCACTCCCACCATAATGAAGTAGACAATAAAAGATCTGCTATAGTTCGAACCAGAATTAATTCAGGGAACTCCTATGGCCTGTGTTATAGAGAAGGTCAGACAAGATCATCACAGTGGTTAATTCTGGCTTTGTAATCTGAATCTGTAAAATAGTTTTCACTTTTGATCCCAAACTACAAAGCACATAGAAGGTGCCAAGCTGAGGGTCGTAGGTTCAAACCCCCTGATATCCCATGCTGCAAGCTAAAAATCATTGGACTCCTTTAGGTTGCTTGTATAGTTGTCCAGATAATTGCATACTGGTTGACTGTGGACTCAGTTCTGTGCATACAGGAAGGAATTCCATGTGTTGCTCTTTATTCTCTTTTCCTGATCTGTTACACCATAATCCGACAAGTCTACAGATCTTGTGTATTCACTGGTTTTCTTCTCAAGCATCTGTTAGCACAGGGAGTAAAACACAAAACAGAAGTGTCGGGATGAACTTTTGGAAGGAAAAAGCCCTGTGAGATGAAAATCTCCACTTAATCTTAGTAGTGACAAGAACATATAAAACATCAGGTTTTGCTGAGACTGTTCCATGTCCTGACAGCAAGCCTGGAGCACATATGGTGGAAATTGATCAAAGTGCTATTGACTACAAGCAATGAAAGCTTCCTGTATGGTGGGTTTATTATTATTGTTTGTATTCCAATATGGCCTAGGGGCCTCAACAGAATTCATGGCCCCACTGTGCCAGGCACTGTACATTCACATAGTGAGAGATGTTCCTGGCCCTCAAGGGCTTACACTCTAAACAGACCAGCCAGCCAAAAAGTGGGAGAGGAAATGGAGGCTCAGAGAAGGGAAGTGACTTGTCCAAGTACACGCCACAAATTAGTGAGACAAGATGGGTGAGGGAATATCTTTTATTGGGCCAACTGCTGCTGATGCAAGAGAAACGCTTTTGAGCAACACAGAACTCTTATTCAAGTCAGCAGCAGAGCTTGGAACAACGCAGATCTTGCTACCTACTGAACTGTGCGCAGCTTCTCTGCAGGATTGGGCCCCAAATGCTTGATTTTGCAGCATTGCAATCAGTGGGTGCTTTACAGTTGACTTCAGTGGATGCGTAATTGGGCCTCATTGTGAAACTTTGGATAACTGCTTGTTTACAGTTGTTGCTGCACCTAGGTGCATAAGCAAAGCATTCTGTGTAAGGGGAAGGATGAGATCATATTTTGCCAAAAATCCCTCCTAACTTGCAGTCCTCTTTATTTTAAAAGCTCCCATGTGAAGGCAAACTTTACTTTGACTGTTCAGTCTCTGAAGGCCTTTAGGGGCTTTGGCGATCTGAAACTGATGTCTTGGAGATCTGAATGCCACATCCCACTGATAGGCAGTATTGCTGCTCCTTCATCTTGAGCAGTAATGCGGGACCTCTTCTTTCATGCACACTGATCCATCAAGTATGTCATACCTGCAGTGGGAAATGGGTTTCCTTCACAACCTAATCATTCAGAAACACCTGCCTCGTATAGTGAAATTCTGTCCATCACATACTGCGGTGCTTGTCCTTTGACTCTATTTGCCAAGGGCCAGCAGTATAATTAGAATCTTAGATTATGATTAGACCCGACATGGTCCCTGCCCTGAGGACTCTACGGTCCTGCTCAAACACACATCAGCCACAGAGTACGTGAGTGCTGCTATGATCGGGGAAGGGGTATGAGAATCTTGAAAGATTTGGCCTCAGTGGGAGAGGATGTTGGGAGGAAGGGTTTGCCAGAGAAGAGGCTGCCCCCAGGAGGGTAGGGTGGCATGAGAGAAGGTTACAGAGGGGACAGGTAAGAGATTTAGGGCAGGTGAAGGGAAGAGATGATGGTGAAGGCTGAACTGTTCAAAGCTTCCATGGTGAAGATAAATAGCAGCAACTTAACAGTAATACGTGCGGCATGCAACGCCCAGCCTCTGTCCCAGTCCTAATGAGGCCCATTCATTTTACATCACAATGTAAGTGTTCTGGCATGCTCCTTAAAATGCCTCGAGAACAAGGTCTGTGCCCTTCGGCTGCACTATATTATAATGCATGCTGTGGAGACCCGTTACCTGAGTGGGTGCTGACCAACCACCATGGGCTTTGTAAGCTCCAAATTCCAGCCCAGCACAGCTAGCTTGTGATTGTTCCAGGTTGGGGACATCACCTAAAGGATTCCCAATATGGGACACCTGCAGGCTTCATGGACACGCCATTAGTGCATCTTCCTCATGCAGCCGACTTGCATTAAGAAAACCTTTCCTGAGCTCTCCTGTCCCTGGGATAACCCCCTAGGTGTCAAGTTAATGCTCCCTTGCTGCTGGGCACTGGAGGTTGCGTCAGGTGGCAGACATAGCAGCTTCACTCAAAGGTAGGAGGTAGGGTGACCAGACAGCAAGTGTGAAAAATCGGGATGGGGGTGGGGGGTAATAGGAGCCTATATGAGAAAAAGACCCCAAAATCGGGACATCTGGTCACCCTAGTAGGAGGCCATCAGCTTGCCTGTTTGGATGGCTTAGATGTTTGTCCTTCTCTTCTACAATGACCCCTCACTAGGGAGAGAGGCAGGGACTGACGTGCTCTGCCAACCTGAGTGTCCAGTCTGCCTGTGCAGCGGGCCACTGCGTAACCGTGTAGGCGATGATAGAACATGGGACCTCTGGCTCTGAAAGCATAAGCTGCTATGGCCTCAGCTAAAAGACCTACCTCTCTTAGCCAAGGCTCATCAACCATTGTACGAGGCTGAGGACAAAGCACCACACGGAGTGGATGTGATTTGCACTGGCTCTTTGTTCTGTGTGGGTGGGGGGAGGGGAGGGAGTAGTTCATCACGATTAACATTACTCCCAAAAATGCTAGTAGGTGAGGGAGGGAGCTGCATTTCTGTGAGTTGCATCATTTTAAAATGTCTGTGTTGAGTGGCAGGTCACCATGGCAGAGGTGTCTGGAGTTCACCCAACAGCTTTTGGCTGATCTCTCATCTTCACACACTTCTCTTTAAAGTTGTGATTACAAGGCTTGTTGTGATGGGCAATACACCCGTTATTTATGGGGACAGATGCAAGATTAGCTGTTTTCATGATCTAGAATTGGAAGATCCTCCCTCTCTGTGAGGTTCTGGGAACAGTAGACTTCTGTAGTGCTTCAAAGCTTTTCTTATCATGAGCTTAACAGATGTTCTTTCGGTGCTCTATGAACCCATCTCGGACAATAGATGAAATTCAAAAGCTTTCACCTAGGGTGTAATAGAAAAGGCAGGTGCCACTAGCTATGCAAGGCTGGAATGTGGAGCCCAAGTTTCTAATTGTGCAAGTCCCTTCACCTCTCTGTGCCTCAATTTCTCCATTTCTAAAGGCATAGAGTGGCACTGACGTGCATTCATAAAGGGCTTTGAGACCCACAGGTGGAAAGAATATCAATGGAAGTTCTTATTTGCCTATCTTCCACCTTGATCTCCGCAGACAGAGAATCCTCTCATATCAAGGCTCGAATCAAGCCAGAACGCCATTTTCCACTGGCTGCAGCATTGCCTTACTGTCTGCCTCAAACAATTCATGGCCCAGAGCTGGGGATCTTCTGCTGGGCTGGCGTGTGTGGTGGGGTGGAGGAGGTGGTGAGCAGTGAGTTGTGAATGTGGCTTCCTGTGCCGATCCTAAGCAAGTCACGTAGTCTTGCTGTGCCTCTGTTCCCCATCTGACAAGTTATCTGGCACTGCCCTGCCTCCCAGGGGTGTTGTGAGGATAAATACACTAAAGCTTGTGAGGCACTCAGATATTATCCTGATGGGGGACCACACAGGTAAGCAGCAATTTGAATATTCACCACCCATAGGAAGCATGAGGTTTTGTAACATCCCCACTTTCCTTTCTCCTGCTCAAGTTTGCTGGCCTCATGTCTTCAGCTCATTGGCACTCAGATGCTCTGCAGCAAGGAGGCATTTGACCAGCACATCTCTTTCCAGACCCACGCTGCAATTCTTGGCCTTGCCTTCAGATGCTGAGCAGATGAGCATCTCAAGTTTTAGCCTGAGATTTTCAAGGCCACCATAAGTCATTTAGCAAGTCACTTAGTCCCTCTGTGCCTCAGTTGCCCATCCCCTGGGGGATAATACCATTGCCCTATCTCACAGGGGTGTTGGGAGGAAAAAACACACTAAAGATTGTGTAGTGCTTTGGTCGCTAGATAAGAAATAGGGTTGTTATTTATTACTCATAAGGGGTTTGGTGCCCAAATCTGCTGGCATTTTTGATAGCTGTCCTCTTAAACCCCTTCCTTTGCTGCTTCCACTCAATCAGCAGCTCTGGAGGCCTCCTGTCTCAAACAGTCACGCATGGGGCCACAGTCTGCTCTTAGAGATATTCATTGGAGTTGCTCTGGATTAAAACTCGTGTAACTGACAGCAGGATCTGGCCCAGTGATCTTAGCTGTGAGGTCTCTGGCTCCATAACCTTGATAGAACAGGATGCACTCAGGCACTGTTCTGAATCAAGGAACTTACCAAGAAAGCCTTTCCGAAGCTGGATTTATAATATTTTTATTAATGATTCATTCACATGACTGCAATTTTCCTCCCTTCCTCTATGGAGCTGCCATTCACCTAATGGAAGAGCAAGCTGAAACCTTGCTGCGCTTGACTCTGTGGTCTGCATTTTGCTGAAGGCCAGACAGCGAGTCTCGCTTCTGCAAGTGCCGAAGTCCATTTGGAGACGTGGCTGCGGGGAGGGAGACCTTCATTAATAGGCGAGCAGTACACTCTGGTTTTGATCTCCTTCCTCTCGCTTGGAGAGGGGAGGCTGTTCAGTGGTTTGGGAGCATCTGTTCTAAAAGCTAAACTTGCTTACTCTACAGCTGGAAGAATTCCTAATAGGGCACCGGATAAGAACTGAGAAGCCTTTTCTCTCTGGACAAATGTTTTCTAAGCTCCAGATGACAGGAGGGCCCTTTAGTGAGTCTGGGCAGTGAGTCAAAGCCTGCATTTAGCAGGTGATTGGTTCGGGGAAGGTAGCTTGACCATTAAATTGGAGGGCAAAATGTTCCTCAATGAATATTTCAGTGGGACAGACTGTATAACAGGGACACGAAGATAGACTTGGATGGGAGAGGAAACAGACATCCAATCTGACTATGCCTATTTATATCCTATAGATCTTCATTAAACAAACGGCCAGGCTCCTCTATTCCCACCACAGTGGGTGGAGAAGGTAAATAGGGGCAGTGGAACTTGTCCCAGGAAAATTTGGATGGTTATTATCATGGCTAAGGCACTATACTGGTACACAAGAGAGTTGGGTTCAGTTCCCAGCTTTGCCACAGAGTCCTTGCGTGTCCTTGGCAATTTGCTTTGTCTCTCTGTGCCTCAGTTTCCCTAAAGTGGGGATAAGAGTCCTCGCTTTCTCTTAGCCTTTGTCTAGTCTTGTTAGATTGTGAATTCTCTGAGAGTAGGGAATGCCTCTCATGGGATCAGTCTGCATGTGGAGCTGGAGATGTGATTTCTAACTCGAGAAGACAGACCTGTGCTAGCTGTGATTGAGCTAGAGGGTTACAAGTGTAGATGCAGCGGCACGAGTGGGAGGAGGGGCTAGCCGCCCTGCGTATAATCCCATCTGAGACCCAGGCATATACTTGGGGGGGCCTAGCCCTTCTACTGCTCATACTGCGATGCTGCCTTTCTATTTTGTAGCAGGCTAGCTCAATCAGAGCTAGTGCAGGTATGTCTCCATCAGCTGGGAATTGTACCTTAGCCACTAGGTGTTTGTAGCAATGCCCAGCACAATTGGCTGAACGTGGTAGGGGGGCCCCTCTGGGTGCTACTGCAATACAAATAATTCATTTATTCATCATCAGTCTGGGGTCAGTATCAAGGACTGCCTCACTGTTCTTTAAATCCCTCCTTAAAACTCTCCTCTACTATCCTGCCTACAAAAAGGGTGACACCCCTGAGATTGGCGCCCGTCATGCTGACCAATAGTGTCTCATTGTTTCCTTGTGCTCCTTTTCACATACCCTTCTGTTGTCTCTTGTCTTTATATTTCAATTGTGAGCTCTTTGGGGCAGGAATCCTCATTTTGGTCTGTCTGAATAGTCTTGGCAGCATGGATCCTGTCCATGGCTAGGGCTTGTCAGTGTGACTGCAGTACAAAGAGTAAGTCCTGAAATACCAGAAGAGGCTGTTCTTCTGGCACTTCCACCCTGATGGTGCAAACTTGGGGCACTCCTCCCACCAGCCTCCCAGCTAGGGTCCTGCAGAGCAGGGGTACCACTGATCTAATTAAATCCCTCCCGCCTGAGCGCCGCTCTTCCTTTGCCTTTGAGATTTGCATGCCGTATGTTCTGGTGGAGCAGGGCTGATAGTTTCGCTTGGATACCTCAGCAGCACTGCAGTCCCCCAGGCCAGTTTCTCGGATTGGGAAGCTGACAGGCCTGTAGAACGCTAGCAATGGGAAAACTCACAGAAGGGGCAGAGCAGGCTGGTCCGAGAGACCAACGTGGTTCTTAGTTAGAATGCTGAGACAAAAGGGGGCTCTGACACAGCTCTCTGCTGCTAACACTAGTTGCTCTGTGTGCTGCAAAGGGACCAGATTGCTGCTTCATAATAAAAAGGCAGTGAGTTTCTTTCTACAGCATTAAGAACCATGGAGACCCGGCTGCCAGCTTGGCTCTACCTCACTGCTTCTGCACTGTAGCTGAGACATGAGGGGGTGGAGGTGGGAGGTGCTCTTGGGACTGGGCCATTTCTGTTCCTCTTGTGTTGCCTCTTTCTTTTGTGCCCCTTTTCACGACTGCGCTGGCTGTGGGAGTCCCCTGCCAGATGGGGGGCAGGCCGTGTACATCAGGGGTATCCAAGCTGCAGCCACTTTTGGCCCTTGAGGCTCTAAATTGTGGCCTTTGGAGGGGGCTGTTTGAGACCCATTGCTATGGGGCGAAGGCAGGAGTGTTGCTTCCTGCAGCTATGGGAGCATGCTGAGCAGGGTCTCTTCCCTGCTGCAGCTGCTGAACACCGCCCCTGCTGGCCACCTTCTGGCCACCTTCTGCAAGGATTTTGCAGACTGGAGATGTGCTGCATAGTGGTGAGTGTTCTGGGATCTTTCCTCCTCTCTGAGCAGATGTGAAATGTTTGTAGAGTACACTAACTCTACAGTGTTATGCTACTGCACTGTGGCTATTGCACTGACTAGCTGGTGCTTGCCTTGCAATCCAAAGGACTCTTCTTGTAACATTCAGGGAGCTGATGGGTGACTTGTTATCTCAAGGATGGATCCCTTGAATTCTGATTTGTATCAGTTTTCTCTTGCCAGTGGCTGAGGTCTCACAGCCTTGTGAATCCTCATTTGTCAGCCATGTCCTAGCTGGGGATTAGGAGCTCCATTCTTTGAATAAAACATTGCAATCGCATCCGAACTGTGATGGTTGGGTATCCCTCGTCGTGCTGCAGCCACCACACTGTGGTCAGTGTGATTTGTTAGCTCTCGCGTGCCAGACGGAGCTGAACTGCCTCCAAGGAAAACAGTTACTGTGGGAAGTGATACTGATTGTTCTTCTCTGAACTGGTACTGAACTAACCTCACAGCAAGGTGGTAAAGGAATAATGTGGCTATATGCCTTATGCAGAGGAAGGGTACCTCCAGAACCAGAAGTCTTGTCCACTTGTGGTCATTAAAGATCCCGTGGCGCTTTCTGTGAGAGATGTAGCATCCTGGGCAAATTCTGATTTGTGTAATTCCAATTCGTAAATTTTTCTCACTTTTGCAGTTTCACTTGGAGGCAATGTTCTTCTTCACTTCCTGTTATAAACTGTTATGTAATTTCATGCACTGTTAAAGAGCTCACATGGTCCAATCCAGAGCTGGCTTCGCCTCTGGGCTGGGTGAAATGAATCCAATGTGTACAAAGCAGTTTGTAAATAATTTCAGGATCCGTCAGAAGGAAAAGCACTATATAAATGTCACTCACCACTTTTGGGCGGGGTCTTCCTAAATCGCATTGGTAGCTAATTGTTTAGGGGGTGGTTTTGTTTTGTTTTGTTTCTGTTTGTTATTTTTTCTTTCATACAAAATTTGTGGACTAGGTGCCATGATGACTATACCCTGTGGTCTCTCAAGCTGAGAATCTGTGTCAATAGTGGATCACTGTATGTTAGTTACGCCTTAGTTATACCCTCATTTAGTTCTTTGGTTCGGTGATTCTTGCTGAATTTGTAACTATTCCTTGCTTCTTCTTGACCCCTGATGTTACGCATGCTCTCACTCTCTGCATTTTCGCTGACGGCATTAATTTCATTTCTTCTTAAGGTCGGTAGCTTAAATAGACTTTCTGTTCTTGTCTTTTGTCTTTGCTGACATGCATCCCTGGTGTACACAGGACCACATCAGAGCTTATCAGGAGAGATTTTTATAACATTACTACAGGCAGCTGACACTGGCTTTGCAATAGCAAAAGCTGGATTTCAGCTCGACCTGTCCCCAGCAATCCGTTTTTCTTCTCAAACAGGAATTCCCTTCCGAGGTTTGGCTAATGTTCTGTGTTTGGGGGACTCCATCCTGCTGCTACATTTCTGCTGGTTGATTTGGAGGCTGTTGCAATAAATCCAAGGCCACCAATACTTCACAGCTGTTGCTCTACATCCCACGGTCAGACAGAATTCGTAGATGTTTAAGGCCAGAAGATAGTGTTTGATCATTTTCCCACCTGAATAACAACACTCTAAGAACTTCCTCCCACAATTCCTGTACCGAGCCCACACCCTTGTGGCTGAGCTAGAGTGTATTCTTGATAAAGATGTCCCATCTAGATTTAAAGATGCCAAGTAATGGAGAATTTACCACCTCTCTTGGGAAGCTGTTCCAATAGTTAATCACCCTGAGTGCTCAAAAAAAAATTGCATCATATTTTCATTTTGAACTGTGCTGACTTCAACTCCTGGATCTTGTTAGACCTTTGTCTGCTAGATTAAAGAGCCTTCTCCTGTCAGATCTTTCCCCTGTGTATCAAGTATCAGAGGGGTAGTCGTTTTAGTCTGGATCTGTAAAAGCAGCAAAGAATCCCATGGCACCTTATAGACTAACAGACGTTTTGGAGCATGAGCTTTCGTGGGTGAATATGAGGAAGTGGGTACTCGCTCACGAAAGCTCATGCTCCAAAACGTCTGTTAGTCTATAAGGTGCCACAGGATTCTTTGCTGCTTTCCCCTGTGTATGTAATTATAGAGAATATGAGGTTTTTATAGGGCCCCCATTAAAGATTGTGAAGTGCTCAGATACTACAGTAATGTATATATCTCACAACACCCCTGTGAGGAGGCCAGTGCTATTATCCCTGTCTTTACGGATGGGGAATGGGGGCACGAAGAAGTTAAATGACTTGCCCAGGTCACAGAGGAAGTCTGTGGTGGAGCCGGGGATTATACTTGAGTTTCCCAGGTCATAGGCCTGGTCTACACTTGGGGGAGGGTGTCGATGTACGATACGTAGATTTCAGCTACCGGAATAGCATATCTTATTTCGACTTACCTCCCGTCCTCACGGCGCGAGATCGACGGCCGCGGCTCCCACGTCGACTCTGCTTCCGCCTCTCACTCTGGTGGAATTCTGGAGTCGACAGGAGCGCGTTCAGGGATTGAGTTATTGCGTCTAGACAAGACGCGATAACTCGATCCCCAAGAGATCAATCGCTACCCGCCAATCCGGCGGGTAGTGTGGATGTACCCTTAGGCTGGAATAGGGTTGCCACCTTTCTAATTGCTGGTAACTGGACGCCCAAGACCCCGCCCCTTCTCCGCCTCTTCTCCTAAGACTCCATCCCTTCTCCAAGGCCTTGCCCCCTTCTCTGCCTGTTCCCCCCTCCCAAGGTCCCACCCTCATTGCTTGCTCCTCTCCCCCCGACCCTCATTGCTTGCTGGATTGTCTCAAGGAGCCTGCCTGCAGGTAGGAGGTGGGCCTGGCTGAGCAGGGGCTGGCGCAAGTTAATGACCCAGCACCTCCCTCCATCCTGTAGTAACCAGACTTTTGGTTCAGGTGCCATTTGGGGTTGCCGGGTCACCTTTTCTACCAGACTTTCCGGTTGAGAGCCAGGCACCTGACAACCCTAAATGTCACCCGGACACGGAAGCCAAAAACCGGACTGTCTGAGTAAAACCCAGCCGGGTGGCTACAGCCCCAGTGACAGGACAAGTCACCTCTTGACGGGCTCCCTCATGCTCCGGCTCCAAAAACGCAGGCCCCTTCTATGCCTCGATGCTTTCGTTTTTGTGGAGCGCTTTGGGATTCCTTGCATGGAAGGGGGCTCTGGAAATGCAAAGTGTTATTAATAATTCTCTTCTCCATTCCCTCAGACCTCTCAGTGAGGCTTCACTTTTATAAAAGGGCCTTTTAAAGCCTGTCAGCCCCATGCTGATGAAAGGAATTTGCCCAGTCTGTGTTTCGGGGAGAGTTTTGAAATCTCTCTCATCCTGGATGTTTTTGAAGCCTGCTCTCTTGGAGTTGTTGGAACTTGGCTTGATGTTGTTTCCCGTTCTCTGTGCCGCGCGCTGGCTGGCAGGTTTTGGCCTGTAGCAATTGTCACTTCAGCTCCCTCCCTCTCCTGGACTGAGCGATGAGGGGAAACGTCGCCATGGGGTGAATGAGAGGACGAAAGCAGGGGAAAGTCTGTGGCCTAACGCGCAGGGTTTTGTAGAAGGCCGTGGCTTGGGGAAGCAGAGGAGCTCGCTTCTTCCACACATGTTGGCCTTAGTTATGTCACTGAGCTGCTTGGCCTTGACGTGGGGCTTGTATGTGTGGTGGGTGAACCTCGCAGGGTAGGCCTTAGAGGCAGCTACCTAGGACGCCTAATTCTTGTTGCAGTCCTGCCCATCTCCACCATCCGGGATAGTTTCATGGATCTCTGCCCCTCTAAGGGACCCTGCACTGCCAGCAGCTGCCACGCCAGCGAAGCTCTGGCCTCACTGCCCACTCCCCACTGCTCATTGTGTGGCTGGATGTGAGGGAAGTCTGCCCTGCCTCTCTCAAAGATGGCCCCTCAGACCTCTGGGAGCTGCAGTGGAGGCCAAGGGAGGGAGCTGCTATACCAGCCTGGCCACCCATTTCCTGCTAGCTGGGACAGCTTCAGGGTGGGGGTGCTGAGAGGGATGATCTGCCCCCCTGCCCCACACTGCTGGGTATCAGTGATATCAGAGGGGTTAGTCCCAGCCCTGGAACCTCAAACAATTTGGATGCCTTGCTTTGGAGTGGTAAGCAGTGCTGCCTTGTCGATAACGCAGAGTAAATGAGCGCTGCCGTAAGTCACCATGGCACAAGCTTTGCTTCGTACCCATGCATTTACACTGGTGCAGATCCATCCGTGAAAAACTCCTGAGGGAGATGTAGATCTATTGTACTGTAAAGCAGTATAATAAAAAATGTATGGTACGATCCTCATCTTCCTTGTCTGTAGGTGACCATCCACCTGTGCTTTAAGGGACATCCCATATTTGTTGCCTATTGCCCCACATCCTATATGGACTGAGGAGCCAATAGCATTTGATGAGAGTCCAGTTTTCAAGCTGGACTTGCAAAGGGGCAGACACTGACATACTCTCCGATTTCTGCACTGTGAGTAAAGCACAGTGAGTGGAGATGGCGTCACTTTAATGATACACCTGGTTCCCTATTTTTTAATATATAGGTGGCCGTTCTCTAATAACGTGTCTGCAACTTCCCATTGACTAGACTGTAAGCCGGGGTAGAAACTGGTGATATCTCCTGTCTCTCTTCTGCCGCCAGATAAGAGACACTCCCCTCCCCAAGGAAGTTGCTAGGATCTGGCCATCTCGGGAGGAACTGTACCATGAGGATCAGAGCAATAAAATAAGGCAGCACCAGCCAGGCAAACTCAGTTCTGGTTTCCCATGTTTCTGTCTCTCCACATCCCAGCTGTCCTATTACTCTGTTCTTCTAAGCCTCTGCCTTTAAGGGCTGTGGGGCTCAGGGGCTGCTCCAGTTCCATTACTTCCCAAAGGCTCCCTGCCTTTCCCTCGGGAGCTGCCTTTGCTCCTTCAACCCCCCTGCTTGTGGTGCGGGTTGGGAGGCATTGGCATAACTCCTGGGGGGTTAGGCAGGAATTCTTCTGGATATGCACAAATAAACCCCAACCATCCCCAGATTTCTTTTTGTAGCTGGCAATGAATTGGTGGGTGGGAAGGGGTGTGCGAAAAGCAGAGTCCATCGATTGCAAGTGCAGTGGCTGGAGGCCTGGCGCTCTCTGCACAGCAGGGTTGCCAATTTTGGTTGGATGTGTTCCTGGAGGTGTCATCACATGACATAATCTTTAATTAGAGATGAATCTTTAATTTCTGGAGGCTTCAGGACAATCCTGAAGGGTTGGCAACCATACTGCATGGGCAGGGGGTTCCCTTTGGCAAGAGAAGCTGTCCAAGGGAGGGGTGTTAAGAAGAGGCTTTTGATGCTGTTAATGCTGAGGACCTTGTTTTCAGAGATCAGAGCCTCAGCTGCTCCCGGTGACTTGAACTGTTGCTGTGGGTGCTCAGTGCCTCTGCAAATTGAGTCCTTAGTTTGGTTCTTCCTTCCGGTCTTCCCTCTGCTCCTTTTGCCCCTTCCTCCCCTCCAGAGAGGCACTAGTAACTCTGGCTGAGAGAAGCCAGAACAATTAAATAAAAGCATTGCCGGTGGGGTACCAATATCTGCAGTCTCTTTCACCTGCCCCACTACCCCTTATGTCTTCTTCCTGTCTGAGTGGTTTATCACTGCTGTCCCCGTGCTCTGGGCGTCTGCTGGTTGTAGATACCTAGTGTTGGCTCTGAGATCTGCGCATGCTTGTGGCAAAGCGTGGGACAGGGGCGATAGCCTACTTTCTCTGTTTGTCTGGGCGCAGGGGAAAGGGGGGAGTCAGGTTTAGTCCCTTCCCTCCCTGCCAAGCCTAGCTTTCTTTCCTGTGGCCCTCCTGTTCCCTGTCCCCCTTGTTTGTGCTGTGGGTGGCTCTGAATGAATGATCATTCTTCCCGGGAATCTTAAAGCTGAGGCAAAGTAGCTGCTGTTGAGCTCTAAGGCATTAAACTCTCCACTCAGCGATGGATGGATAAGCGAGAATATATGTAGCTGGCCCAGTAACACACCAGTTTTGCGCTCTCTGCTGCTTTTACAGTGTCCCTTAGGGAGGAATGTTCAGATGCTGTTCTTAAAACACAACCACAGTATTTGGGTGAATGTGGTTCTCCCGAGTCAAAACCGAGGTGTGATGTTAATGGCCAGAAAAGGTGGTAGGGAGTTCAGATAACCGGGCAGCCTTCCCTCCTGTACTTACTGACACTTGGGGAGATCCTGGCTCCATTGAAGACAATGGGAGTTTTGCCATTAATTCAGTGAAGCCAAGATTTTTGAAAGAGAGAGACCCATTTCTGCTGTAGTACAGCAGTCGTAAATTGCAACACCCACCAGCATTTCCAGTCGGTGTCTCTCCTAAGTGGAGTGGGACAAAGTTGTATCTAAACACACTTCCTAGTGGCCACTTATACATCTCTCTTAAGGCCAAACCTCGAAACCGTCAGACTTGCATCCAGGGGTGAAAGTAACTTACAGGACTTACCGGTACTGCTGGAGTCCTGAGGGGGCGTGGCCTCAATTGGAAGAGGCGTGGCCTCTCAAGATTTAAAGGCCCTGGGGCACCTGCTGTGGCTGGGAGCCCCAGGGCCTTTAAATCAACCCGGGGCTCCCAGCTGCAGAAGTGGCTGGGAGCCCCCGGGGCTCAAGGGCAAACTAAAGATCTCGGGGCTCTGGCTGCCGCAGAGCTCCGGACCCTTTAAATCCCCGCTGCAACTCCGGTTGCCGGAGCCTCAGGTGGGATTTAAAGGGCTCTGGGCTGCCTGAAGCCACGGCAGCCCAGAGCCCTTTAAATCCAGCCCCAGCCCCAGCCACGGGAGCTCTGGGCTGCCGCAGCGGTGGGAGGGGGGGGCGGGTTAAAGGGCTCTGGGCTGACCGCAGCCGCGGCAGCCCAGAGCCCTTTAAATCCAGTCCCAGCCCAGCCGCCCGAGCCGCGGGCAGGATTCAAAGGGCTCTGGGCTGCCTGCTGCGGTGTGGAGCCCAGAGCCCTTTAAATCCCCGCTGCGGAAGCTGGTGCGGTCCAGCACTTTGTACTGGCTCTTGCCAGTATGCCGCACTGGACCTTACCGGCTTACTTTCACTTCTGCTTGCATCACTTGTGACCTAAGGCCTGGTGAGGTTAGGCTTCTTGCTGTCTATCATATGGAATAAAGAGAGACAGAGCCTTGTCCGGGGGACACCTGTAGCGGTGTTGGATTCTGCAACGTGGTAGTTGCTATGGTATAGACGGGCCTGGAGACCAAGGTCTTGGCATTGTGATGCCGTCTAGGCAAGCAGAAAAGTGTGTTCACACCTAGCCTGGGATGTAAAGACCTGTTGATTGCCAGAGAGCGTGACGGCCAGAATGCTTGGATTACTCCTTTTCTGCGAGAGTTGGGGCTCACAGACTCCCTCCTGGAAAGTAGCCACATGGCACAGGCAAAAGGGACCTCTGACTTCTGTTATCTTTCTAGTCTCCTCTCATGCTCCACTGCATGGGGGATCGGCCAACAGCCTGGCTTCCTCTTTTCTCTTCCTGGAAGGCTGATACCAAATATTTAGTGTTTGCTAAACCCCCATTAGATTAGTGGGACTTTTGCCATGGACTGCAACGGGGGAGCAGGATTGGCCAATAGTCTGCATTTAGCTATAACCACCCAGTTCCTTAACAAGACTTGGCTTTCTGTTTGGCAAGTATTCCTGTGTCTGCAGTATCACACCAATCAAATTATTTAATTTGGTTTGCGTGCTGCAAATCTAGATTCTAAGCCCCCATCCTCTCATCTGCCTGTTCTGAAGCGCTCGGTACTTAGTGGTTACGCACAAAACCCTCGCTTGTTTCAGGAATTCCGACTCCAGCCAAGCAGAGCAAACTGCCTGCTGAGAAGGACAGACTCAGAAACCCTGCTTTTCTTTTTGATCAGGATTCTAAGACCAGACCGTATGTACCTGCAGCTTTCTGCTTGGGCAGCTGCAGAGATGTGAGTTCAATGCCTGGCCTGACTTTTATACTTTTGGAGAACTTCGGGCATGGGAGAAGTGCAGAGGCAAAGTGCCCAACTCCTCACAGCGGTCTCCGGGGCTGATTGCAGCTCTGTTGATATGGTCTAGTGTAGCCATCCCTAGCCAATTAGTGCAATGCAAGCTCCTCTACTGAGAGCAAGAGCAGTGCCATTGGCTTAATAATAAGAGTCTGAACAGAATAGCTAAGGGTCTCTGATAGATGTCTAACACAGGCCCACTTAACCAGCATGTAGGGATCAGCAACAACCATCTGAGACTCTTTAGCAATGTTGTGCTTTTGGTAAGCAGCAGTTTCTGTTTGAGCTGGAAATTCAGGTTAGTAGGGTTAGCGCCACATGTGTTTAGGTCTGAGAGTGTTGGTACAAAATGGCCAGTGCTGTGGGGTCTCGGATGCACACTCGTTTTCTGGGACAATAGTGCTGCTCAGAGTTTCTGCTTTTAAACACACCACTCCATTTGCATACCTGGAGTAAGTGGGTGATGGGCCATTGAAATCAGTGGTACTTACTCCCGGTCTGAATCTCACCCGCTGTCCCTTGCACTGTGTAGTTCCTTTGATCAACGGTCACTTAATCTGCTGGCTGTTTATTAATAATCATCTTTCACTGGAAACACAGACACTCTCTGAGTGGGGTATGTCATGAAATGTAGGTGATATGTAATGAAACTGGCCCATTTTCCAAGTTGCCTGCAGACGTTTCACCACTTCTAGTCCTTAGGAGATCAGCATGGGGTGGGTGGGGCATGCAGAGCTATCCCAGCCCAGGGAAGCTGGCAGAGAGATGGGGCAATGGAACCATTTGATTGGGCCTTGAGAATGCTTAAGAACTGGATTCTGTACCCGAGTATTGAACTCGCTTTTTAACAGGAGCCACTTGGCTCTTGCTCACTGAGCATATGACAACTTATGTGGATTCTTCAGTTCCTGCGTTTAGTGCTCAGAAGGAAGGGAAAGTGCTGCACTCCAGATACCAGAGCAATACAGGTAGCAGCTAGGATGCCTTGTGCTTCTGTAGTCCTGGGGGAAACTTGCTATTAATGAACTGGACCATATCTTTCCTTGCAGCAAAAGGACAGGATGGTGATAAGAGGAGGTCTCCTGGCTTTTCTGTCTCTCCTCTTCTACAAAAATCACTGTAGGTAGCTTTGGACACTTGCCAATCATAAAGCAAGCCTTGATGATTGCACAGATACTGCTGGCACAGAATGACTACTGCGCACCACCCTAGAAGTGGTTGCACTTTTGTGGTGGACCATCATATAAATGCAAAGTGTAGTGTTATTTATTGCACTCTGACCTCAATATTCAAACCTGGCTACCTGCAAAGCTGTCTCTGTCTACCACATGGGGGATACAAAGCTGGCCCTGAGGCTTGTTGTGCTGCACAGGTAATGCCCTTAGCCCTGGAAGAAACACCTCATGTCATTTTTCAAAATGTCCCTCCCTAGTGGACTCAGGGGAGCCCAGCAGGGCATGGATGGAAGCTCATTTGGGGAGAAGGGTCAGTAGAAAAAATAGGGGGAACCTTGAGATCCCTGTAGAATGAATTAACAAACCGATCTTCCTCCAAAGAGAGCTAACCAATGACTTTTGAAGCCCACTGTCATTCCATGCTATATCCCTTCCTGAGGAGCCCTGACCTTAGTGGAACAGTCTGTGAGTGACCAGGTCAGGAACACAGGACCGAGGTGGCTTGGCTGCAAATGCCATTGGAAAGTCCTCTGCTGAAACAATCTATGTTAGCATCAGTTAGCTGGCTTATTATCTTTTTCATTCCCCAGCACTCCGGCTGCCCTGCAAGCATTGCTTTGCTGTGGGAGTGACCCAATCTATTCCTTCACATTTTTTGCATTTCTCTCCCTCTGTGCTGCTTCGCACCCTGCTTTACGTTATTCAGTGCAGCTGCTCGTCAGGCTCCAGGCGCTTTCCCAGTCACTGCAAGGGAGCTCTTTAAATAACTGCTCACATCAGAAACTTCAGCATTTTGCTTCTTGGCCTGGGCTCATTATTCTGGATTTACCCACATCAAACAACATGTGTTATCTCAAAAAAGTTCCTTGATTGACCACAGTCATCTTGTGATGTTTCTCACCATCTGCCTTGGGGATGCAAGGGTGTGTTTAGTGCTCTATTCCTTTTCCCACATCACCGTTAAGATACTCAGTTCTCAGAAATTATGTCTATGCTGTTGCTTTGTTCTTTGCTCTCCAATTCAATATGAACATCCTGAATTGGCACTGGGCATCCTGGTACCATGGTGATGGGGATAGTATAAAGAACCAGGTAGTTCTGCTTAGCACCAAAGTCTCGTCTAAGTAGCAGGTTCTCTTCCAACCATCTTCCATGTGCAATAGGTTGCTCTCCACCCCTTCATCTATATAAAGCTGGGTGGCTGTGTTGTAACCCATTGCTAAATATCTATTACAAATTCCCGTGTCCAAGCCACAGAGGAATAGGAATCAGTTACAGTGGCACCTTGGGAGCGTTAGTTCTGTAGTGCAAGTGGTAGCAGCTCCTGCTTTTAGCTCTGGAGGTGTCTGGTTCAGTCCTTGGTGCAACAGTCAAGATGGCAGCCGTTGGGGAGGAAAAGGGAATTAGCTACGAACACCACTTACAAGTATTTGTGCAAGCACCGTGCAGAGAAACCTAATTCTTTAACATGGGTTTATTTAGAAGTAATGAGACGATCATACAGACCGAATATTAGGAAACGTACTTCCTAGAGCTGAGCACTGCTAGGCTTTCCCTGGGAAAGTGGTTGATGTCTCCCAGAACTGGGCTGAGCCTTGGGAAATGCATTGCAAGAAAGAATCCAAGGGATGGTCTGAACAATTGACTTGATCTCTTCCATCTGTGTAGTTTTTAGGATCAGTCAATAGAAGGCACAACAAAATGGATGTCTGATCAGTGCTGCTGTTCCCTTGGCTTGAGGTTTTCTGGAGTGCAGGTGATCTGTACTGGTTCCTGTGGATAGCATGCAGCACTCTGTCCCTTAACTTGCTTCAAGCATTGATAGATTGTTTTCCCCCTGTGATATCCTGTCTGCTTAGTGATCTGTTCTTGGATCCAGAGTCAGTCAACCAAGTGACAATCATCCATCAAGTAGACCTGTCTTCAGCTGTCAGGCAGGGGATGGCGAAGTAAGGAATGGGTCAGAAATTGGACAAAGCTCCTTCCATGGTTAAGGTGGGAAAAGAGCTCTTGCAATTTGTGACTGGGTCACACAGCCTGGATCCAGCTGATGAAGAATCAACCTGACAAGCAATAGTTCAGCTGTCAGCCCTGCTCAGCACCAATGACGAAGGAAGAAAGATAAAAACATGGGGCACAGTAATGGTACCAAATAGGGAGTCGGAGGGTCTCGGTTCAGGACTGTCTATAAAGAGAAGAGATGTGATGTTTATTGGAGAATTCAGTTTAAAATTCCATAGCATGCAAGGTGTGAAACCAAATGTATTGGTGCTATTAAAATTAATGCAGACTATATAAATGGTTGGGTCGTGCATCTTCTGTTGTTGTAACTTTTTGTAAGTTTCAAAGTCATGGGTACAAAAATGGATCAAAAGCCGTGACAGAAATCCAGCCCAAGAAATTAATAGGCTGACACTAAAATCCTGGCGTTGGTGTGAAAGACCCCTTGGAATATCTTGGGAACAGGGGATAAATAGTATCTTAAAAAGTAGTGCTACTTCGGGTCAGTTTTTCCTAGGAAACCAAGCTACATGGCACTCCAGTCTGAGTGTAAATTTCCCTTATACAGAATACAGCCACGTTACCAAGTCAGAACTGTGGAGGCGATACAGGATCAGTAAATCCTGAAGGTGAATCATGATGGGAACTTGCAGATGGGGCTCCTTAGTGGTTTTATGAAAAATCAATAATCCTTTTGCATGGTCGTAATCTTAAAACAAATGCAATTTATGGCCTCTGACAAGACCATGTTTCCCAGGATATAAGGCAGAGGTGGAATAACCCAAAGCAATAAACTAAACTAGGTTCTTTTTTATTTCTTTCCCCTCCTGCATGCCTCACTGGCCTTGAGTCTGGGGTGGGAATTTTCAAAGGTGCCTACAGGAATTAGGTGTCACTCTGAATTAGGTGCCTAATTCCCATTTAGAATCCCGATTAAAGTCACTTTTGAGTGAGCAACTACATTGCCTCCAACTTTCTATCCCATTTGCTAATGATGGCAAACCCCCAAACATCCAGGTCTAGGAAATAAATGATCCCAACATGCCCAAGTAGCTCTCCCTTACCCCAGAATTGTAAATATTTTCTTTAGTTACTAAAATTAAATGTTCCATCATGAATAAAATCTGCCTAAGGACATGCTCCTTCTGGTGTTCAAAATGACCGAAGTAGTTTGACATACAAACAAATAACCTTTTTATTTTCATTAGTCCACATCCTGGTATGTTTTCTTCCCAGCTGGTATGACAAACTAACCTGGTAACAGACATATTAATGGAAATTTAATCTCTGAATAATTAATAGAAAGTTTGTATTGTTCTCCTCCTGCTTTCCCAACCTCTCACTCCCCTTCCAAGTGTGTGTCGGGGGGAGGGTGCTGCTAATTGTCAGTTGAGCAGCCAATGAACTGGCACCGGGACACAGGTGGAAAAGCATCTCATTTGTATATTGAGGCATTCCCCAGGATTTCTCTCACTGGTCTTTTTTCGTTTCCATCTGCAGCAGTTGCCTGACAGGGTAATTGCACAGAAAGCTAAGACTTTCCTGACTAGACCAGGGCTAAGGAAGGCAGGTTTGTCTTGGCCTTTCTACACAACACCTCGTCGCCGCTTGATGGCTCTGCAGTCATCAGTGTGAGGGTAGTTGTAGTGTGTCTCAGTCAGGAGCTCAGTGCCTAGCGGGCCCCATCGCACAAATCGTTATCATAGTCTGCACTAACTGATGCCATGTTAGCAAATGCTGCAGAGAGGGCGAGGAATGACAGGACTGTGGAGATAGGTGGGGTCCCTCCAGGGTGGCCAAGACCCATCAGCAGTGTGGTGCATGGGAAGCCAGCATGGTTGATCTCTTGGCTCTACCTGTTTTGTGGCTAAACTGAGGAATTTGTTCTCCAGGAAAAAATTACCCTAAACCAGAACCGTTTTTTCTTAAGTCCACCATAAGCCTCAAGGGAGGGAGGCCGATAAAATGGGATCCAGATGTAAATCACACGTGCGTTGGACATTGCTTCAAAATGGGCTTGAATTGCTACGTCTGGACTCAGCCTTCCTCAAAGTTGAGGGGGCTTTTGAGCTAGTTCTGGTTCGGACCTATCTCTAGTTCTGCAAAACCCATTTCATCTCTCCCACCCTAGCAATCCTTGCCTAACTCCTGAGGTGGGTGGGTCGAGAGCACCAGTTCCAGGGATTTCCTGGAAGCCTGTGTTTAGACAGGTGTCTTCTCGGCAGTTCCACTTCGGTGGCTCCATCAACAGGCGCTGTTCTGCCTTCAAGGCATTTCCTTGGTACTGTGTAGATAATATTAAATAGAATCCTTTATACCTTTCCACTTTCTCGCTAATTCATCCGTCTGGTACTTGGATCTCCCTGGGGCAGAGAGAGTGAGAGTGTATAACTGAGGCGATAAAAGGCTGTTGTATTTATTGCTTCCTGAAAACAGAAGGTATTACTGCTGACATCTTCGCCTGTACCCACTGTCTGTGGGAAGCTGTTGTTCTACTGAATGGAACTTTTTCCAGACTTGTCAGCAACTTAAAAAGTCAATAGAGTTCCCTCAATCAATGCTGAGTTTCTAGCCAGCCCCATTCTCACCCTGCCACTGTATGCTGTGTCTGTTGGCAAAACTACTCTCTGAGCCCAGTGTAGTGCTGGCCAGGGTGAAATGTTAATAGCCTCACATGCATCCTTGTTGGAGCACTCTGCACTGGCTGTTCTTGGGGTGTTAGCAGAAGGGCATTAGCTGCAGGATTTTACACTCCGCTGCAGTGCTGTTCCCGCTGCCTGTGGGCTGGCAGTGTGTCCGAGGGATGGCGAGTTTCCTGCGGTATCAGAGATACTGCAGTGATCAAATCTCCCATTCATCTTGTTTTAATAGAAAAAGATAGACTTGCTTCATATGAATAATAGTGCTGAGGGAAACGTGCCAGTCTGATGGGACTACAGACCAAAATCCTTTCTCTATGAAGCAATATGATACACCTGTTTAGTGCCTTCTGTTGAAAGATCTCAAAACACTTCGTAAACATTAATGAACTGAGCCTCCTCATTCCACCAGGACACGTACAAAACTGGAGGCAGAGCTGGGTCAGTGGGATAAGTTCCCAGACGTGTGCTTTGCCGCAGGTACATCCTGCTTGCAGATGCAGCATGGGCCACCCAGGGCAAACGTTCCCCAGCACCACCTTACCATGGCCTCTCATCCCTGACTTCGAGGGATCACCTCCTTGGAAGTGAGACTCTTTGGTCCTGGATGTAGCTGCTGAGATGCCTAACGACGAGGATGACTATCGGTGTCGGCATGTGAGGTGACGGTCTCTCGACTAGGAGGAATCTGACCTCACCAAACTCCCGTGCCAATGGTTTTTGTCTTGGTACATAGTCTTCTCATTCCAGCCCTGTGCCTTAACCATGAGCTCATCTTTCTGCTCAGGATGCTGTACTGATGGGACAGAAACACCCACCCCATGCCCTGATGAACAACTCCACGTGTTGCTGTTTTGATGGGTGGCCTGCCCTACACTGGGCTCTAAGGGGTTAATAGAGCCCTAGGGAGACTGTGCAGGAGGCAGCCAATTATAGAAGGGCTGAGAGGAGCAGCCAGTCAAGGCCTGGTAGGCCCATATTAGAAGAGCTGCATGGCAGAGCAGCTCCAGTTGCTCCTTGGAGCTCAAGGAGGGAGGACTGACTGCCTTGTGGGAGGAAGAAAGCTAGCACCTTGGACAGAGCAGTGCTGTGCAGGATCAAGGGAGCGAGAGCGAGTTCCTGACTGGCATGCTGAAGCCCTGAGATAAGGGTGGAGAAGGCCCTGGGGCTGCGGGGAAGGGGTCCAGAGAAGTAGACCGAGAGGTTGGAGTGGATACAGAACATGGCTGCTAGCTACAGGGTCCCAGAGTAGTGGGCGGGCCTGGGTCCCCTTTCACCCCACTCGCCTCTGAGGAAGTAACTGGATCGTCGGACTGCGGTACAATCCCCTGGAACATGGAGAGTGGCACAGCCAGAGGTCTGTGTCCTGAAGAGGATGCCGCGGTCCTTGGAGTCACGTCGATCCTGGAGCAGAAGCGATGGCAGCAAGATCACCAGAAGAGGGCGCACTGGCAAACAGAGCTCATTCCCAGGACAGCCGGCAGGAGGCACTGCAGTGGTGAGTGAACCCCGTCACACTGTTGCTCAGCAATGAGCTCTGCGCCCTTTGTAGAGCTCTACAAAGTGTGAAAGCAGAGTCCAGAGTGACAACCAGCATCCTAGCAGCCCACTAGACAGGTGCAACATCCTGAAGCATCTCGGCCTATACAATTATTCCAGCGTCTATTCCCTCCAAGACCAAACAACGCTGAAAACTGGGCCAAGCCAATGAATAATTCACTTCTCGCCTGGTTCACTAGACTTGTTAGAGAATCTTAAATACATGGAATAATTTCTAATAATCCACCGGGGGTAACCGCTGAGCTGCTATTGGCTTCTTCCCTTGCTCTCTTCTCTGTATGGTGGCTGCTTCTCTCTTGGGGGCTAGGTGGTGGTGGGGGTCACTGTTAAATATTTATCCACTGTTAGCGCTGCTTCAGTCTCCCTTTCATCCACATTCTAAATGAACATGGCCTCATGAAGGGATTCTACAGTCCTTTTGTGTTGCAGACATCCGTGTGAGAGAGAAACCCACCTCCCATCCCCAAACCCACCACACGGTTTCAGCCAGACACCTGAAGGGGTCAGAAAGGGATTTCCCTTCCCTTCCCTCAATAGGTTCTAAATGCTCCTTCCTCTGGAGCATTAGGGATGGTCATGGTTGGAGAAGGGCCACTGGATGTGGGAGGCAGGGCTGGGCTCTAGGGTGGCATTGAGCATTCTCTCTCTCTCTGGTGCTTGGCTGGCTGGTTCTATCTCATGTGCTCAGGGTCTAACTGATTGCTGTGTGGGGTCGGGAAAGAATTTTTCCCCGGAGTCAAATTGGCAGTGGAGGTTTTCGCTTCCCTTTGCAGCATGTGTGTGCGGGCCGCTTGCCAGGATTATCTGGGTGTATCTCACTGAATCATTTCCCTGCCATTGCTGAGTGCAATTTGATTCCTCTTGTTCTGTGCCAGTGGCACATAATCTAGTCTTCTGTGGGGCGTAATCCATGGGTCTCATTTTGGCTGTTGAGTTAGTGCACAGGGGCAGGGTGGTGGTCGTGGCGAGGAGGTCAGACTAGATGCTCTGGTGTTCCCTTCTGGCCTTAAACTCTGACACTGCTTAGGTCTCAAAATATCCAGTTCTGTCAACCACTGGGGAGGGATTGCACTTCGAGAATGGCGGGTCTAGCTGTTTCCTGGCTTCTGCGTCCAAGCTCTGCAACATACTTGCTGAGCGATCTTGGGCAAACTGCTTCCCTGTGCTCTGCCTCCATTTCTCTAAAATGGGGATCGTGGAATTCTCTGTTGCATTACAGACAATGTGAAGGTTAATCTATGTAAACCAGTTTTCAGACCCTGCTGTTAGTTCAAAGTAGGGGTGTGTGTGTGTGATTTCCAGACTTGTAAAGCTGAGAATCCGTTCATTCTTTCTCGCACTGAGGGTACCCATGTATCCACACAGACCTGTACCCATGCGTGGTGATGGCTAGTTACGGGTAGGGAGATATTATGTGCCCAGTTTGTTGGGAGGGAGGGTTTAGGCCAAAAGGGGTCTCTCACTTTATCCCCCATGCTCAAAATCTGCCTTTAGACAGCTACCAGTCAAATGAAGGCCTCCTCAGCTGCGGGCCAGATTTGCACAGCTGTAGAACCATGAATGCACCTGCAGAAGAGCTACTTGTACGTTTGCAGTAGAATCTGGTCCCCATCCCGCTTCCATTCACCCAGGAGCTGCAGCTGCTTCTTGAGATGCTGTCCTGCCGTAGATCCTGCCACTAATGAAGACGAGTGAGAGGCAAGGCTTCCCTGTAATGAAAAGGAACTCTCTGAATGCCAGCCACGCAGCTCCAGAGCAGCACTTACTGGCCCTGGCTCCCCTGCCCAGTAAGGGAGAGATTATTAGCCCAGGTGTGGTATTAATTAGTTGCTAGACTGGCTTAACAAATGAGCATGGCTCTCTTTCCACCGAGGGTGTTGCTCTGTTGGAAGCAGGAGCAGTCACTTGCCCAAATTGCATCCAGAGCGGTGAGGCTGATAATTTTCGGTTTCCCTACCAATGAGTTCAGGCAGCAAGTGTCTCAAAAATCTATCTAATCCTGCTGCTTGGCTGTCAGGGGCTGGGTGGACTCTGCGTTCCCGATTTGATCCATGTGACATTTCCTGCCCTTGACGCAGTCCATCCCTGCCATCAATAACGATCAGCATCACACTCCCCTGCCCTCCCCCTCAGGTCCTGTTGGCTTGGTTTCCCATCAAAGCATTATTAATATCCCTGGGTTATCCTCTGCACCTTGCTTTCCATTGATGTTAACTGGGAGCAAGCCAGATTTATAATCTTGTTAAAGCCTGTGATTATACGGCTCAATGCAGTGTGTGGGTCTCTCCCTGGCTTCACTGGGGGTGTCAAACCCAGGGCTTGCGCAGAATTGCCTCCTTTATCCATAATCATAGAAAGAGGTGTGATCTCTTCACCTTGCAAACACTAACGAGCTAGATCTGGCCACACCATGCCTGTGAGGTAGGGAGGTTTCACCCTCAGTTTAGATAGATAAGGAAACCGAGGCACAGAAAGGGTAAGTGACTTGCCCAAGATCGCATCATGAGCCTGCGTCAGGGCGGGGAAAGAGAACCCTGCAGTTCTGACTCCCAGGCCTGTGTGTTAATCTAGTGCAACTTGGGCATTAGCAGCTCTACTCATCAATGTATAGACCTGGAAGCCCAGCCCCAAACCTGTTGCTTTTCTCCGCTTATCTCATCTAGACCACGTCGCTGGGCTTTCTGCCTCTCCTCTTCTCCTGTGTTGGCTTGGAAGGTTGTCTCTCATCCAAGCAGAAGCACATTCAGAGGCTGATGCTCATGATCCTCTGTCTCTGCTCCAAACTTGATCCCACGGGGGATTTCAAAAGGACCCTGCACTTCCCCTGGGGAAAGTGGTTTTACTTTCAAGCTTACTGTTTTCCACCCAGCCTCTCTGGGGACAGATGCCGAGGAGGGTCCAAGCAACAATAAATAAAAGCGATCATACTCTCTACTCTGGGGATGTCTCCAGAGTGTTTAAAAGGTTAAGAGTCATCCACAGATGTTCCAAGAAATGGCTCAGAAACTGTTATAGAGTCCAGGAGTGTACTTATAACCACGGCTTACAGCCATCTGTAATACCTTCTGCTGCTGTGCTTATAACCACCTGTAGGATGAACTACTCATGCCCGTAACGTTATAGAACACCTCTTAATCATTAACCCTTTATATGCTATAAATATGCCGTTAACAGAAAGTATGAGTAACGGGGTGGAGTTGAGGACAAAGCAGATGTATTTACTTTTTTTTTTTTTTTTCTCCTCACCGGGCAGTTCAGCTTATCAGCTTGTGGAATGCTTTGCCCAGGGCAGAGCTAGAAACCTGGTTGAGCTGCACAAGCAGTGGAGTGTTTGCTGTAAGGATCAATCCCCTCTAGTCCCACCAGCAGGCAGACAATGATCTGACCCTGAGGTTCTTGACCAGCAGTGGCCTGTAGAGCAGAGGTCAACAAAACAGTTGCTGGCAGTTTGCATCGAACCTGCTGACCACATAAGGCTGGGTGGCTCCTCCTTGCTTCAGCTGCTGAATTGCACTGAACAGCAGCTAAAAATATCACATCCTTTTCTGATGCTATTCTTCAATGGCAGCAGTTGCAAGTAGCTACATCAGAGCTGTCAGGCAACTGTGAATGGGAGAAGAGGCAGGATGGCAGGATCCTGAATGGGAGGGGAGGCCAATCTGGAGGTACACACTCTTCCTTTTAAGGTACAGTTCTCCAAAAGTTAGAGAGCTCCAGACTTAATGAACCCAGCAATGAAGTGTGACTTGTGTTTCCCTTCCCATCCTTTATCTATATTGTCTATTTGGTGTGTGAGCTCTTTGGGAATTGGGTATGTACAGCGCCCAGCACTCTGGGGCCGGTGATTTCAACTAGGGCCTCTAGTCTTTAACCCATGATTGGAGGACTGCAGTAACTCAGCCAGAGGTTAGGGGTCTGTTTCAAGAGTGAGTGAAGTTCTGTGGCTTGCGATGGGCAGGAGATCAGACTAGATGATCACGATGGTCCCTTCTGACCTTAAAGTCTATGAATCTACTGTACTACAGATAAAAACAGTGAGGTTGTATATTTGTGCGGTGTTGATTGGTTATGCAAGTCAGATCATATCTCACAACAGGAGGGATCTGTGTAGTTAGATACATGATGGATGGCTGCAAAAGGCACTTACAGTGGCCTGTTAGCTGGATAAATTTGCTGGCCCCAGGAGCAATTCCTCATATTAATTGCTCTAAACTTGGTCCCGGTATTGCCACCTTGACATCCAATCCAAGATAAGAGGGTGAGTGTGTGAGGGCGTTGAGACCACTACAGCAGCCCCTCTTGGTGTGCTGTGTGACTTCAGGAGCAGATGAGCATGGTCATTTCCAGCTAGGATTTAATACTTAGCAGGGCATATCGGGTCCAAATGTGCTCCTGAGAAGATGAGTGACTCCTCCAGGCGGCAGGCCATGGGTGTGGATTGGTATCACTCTGTGACGGGTTGGATCACAGAAATCCCCTTGGGAACTGCCAAGTGATGTGCCAAGACTACTTCTGCCCCTGCTTTCCCTGCCAGCTCGGGGCCCCAGCACTCTGTCTTGCTGAGCCAGACACACCTGTCTGCTCCAACACAGACCCAGAGTCTGAATTACTTGCCCCAAAGCTGCAGATTTAACTGAAAGCAGCGTACAGAAGTGTTCTTGTCTTTTACACTCAGATGCCCATCTCTCAATGGGGTCTAAACCCAAATAAATCTGTTTTACTCTGTATAAAGCTTATACAGTATAAACGCATAAATTGTTCGCCCTCTATAACACTGATAGAGAGAGATGCATAGCTGTTTGCCCTCCCCCCCAGGTATTAACACATACTCTGAGTTAATTAATAAGTAAAAAGTGATTTTATTAAATACAGAAGGTAGGATTTAAGTGGTTCCAAGTAGTAACAGACAGAACAAAGTGAATTACCAAGCAAAATAAAATAAAACATGCAAATCTAAGCCTAATACAGTAATACAACTGAGTATAGATAAAATCTCACCCTGAAAGATGTTTCAATAAGTCTCTTTCACAGAGTGGACTCCTTCCTAGTCTGGGCACAATCCCTTCCCCTGGTACAGCCCTCATTTCAGCTCAGGTGGTAGCTAGGGGATTCCTCGTGATGGCTGCCTGCCTTTGTTCTGTTCCACCCATTTATATATCTTTTGCATAAGGCCGGAATCCTTTGTCCCTCTGGGTTTTCACCCCTTACCCCCTCCCTTCCCCCCCACCCTCATGGAAAAGCACCAGGTTAAAGATGGATTCCAGTTCAGGTGACATGATCACATGTCACTGCAAGACTTCATTACCCGCTTGCCAGCACACACACATACAGGAAGACTTACAGGTAAAACACACCCATCTGCAGTCAATTGTCCTGGTTAATGGGAGTTATCAAGATTCCAGACCACTCTTAATGCCCCACACTTTGCATAATTACAACAGGCCCTCAGTTATATTTCATATTTCTAGTTTCAGATACAAGAGTGGTACATTTCTACAAATAGGATAATCACACTCAGTAGATTATAAGCTTTGTAATGATACCTTACAAGAGACCTTTTGCATGAAGCATATTCCAGTTACATTAGCATATTTTCATAAAATCATATAAAGTGCAATGTCACACACTCCACCTCCAGCATCAGCGATAGCAGAGGCTGGTTGTGGCAGCAGAGTCCTTTAACTTATTCCAGCACAGAAGCAAAAGCAAAGGCTGGCTTTTTATACCTTTGCAGCTGTGCCTGTATTAACCGATGGGGGGTTTCCCTTGTTGCTTGAATGAGACCCTCCCTGCTCCTGTCATCGTGCAGTGACTCCATCTGTAAAAGATGCCATCTCCCGAAACAATCCCTGCTCCTGGGACAAGAAAGGAACAGCGCTGCAGGAGGACTCTACCAAAACAAGGCACTCCATTCCACGCACTTCTCCCTCTGGGCAGAGGATGAGAGAACAAATGTGGGACAGGTGTGTGGCCGTGCTACTGAAAGCACTACTGGAAGGCGCTCGTGCAACAGTGTAAAAACTTAGAATAGAATAGAACTCTGAATGGATGTTATTTCCTGTTTCCTCGTTCACTGTGTGGCTCCGGAGGCAGGTTGTGCATAGCTGGCTCTGTACGTGTCCCCTAACTTTGACTTATCCCTCTGAACTCCCAGCAGCTATTTTGTGATTTTTTTTTTTTTTCCCCCCACATGGTTGGTGGTGTCTGCCTAGCCCAGCTGCATCTGTCTGGGATGCTGTCTGCTCCCGAGCGGTACACAGGGCAGGGTCTTGGATAGTGAGTCGATAAGAGACGTCGAGGGAAAAACTTTGCACCACAGGAAGTGGTGTTGGTGATTCCGTAGACGATGCTCTTCCTTCTGAGTCCGTACTTGTCTCTGTCCCAGTCGTGATGCTGAGAGAACCATCCATCATTGTGAAATGGTAGCAGCTTCTTTTAAAAGACTAGACTGTTGATCATTGTGTCCTAGCCAAATTTGTATTTGGTATTTATATTTTGCTTACCAAAAAAAGTCTCTTGTAGCTTCAGTTGGACAGGGTATTCTTCTCTTTCTGCCCTGAAGGGAAGTGGTGTAGACTGCTGTTAAATGGTGGATATGTTCTGCTCCAGAGGTGGATGCATTTCAGTAGTGAGTGAGGTCGTCATGGTGCAGATGATATATACAAGGCCTGGTTGTAGGCCTCTAATTTAAAGCATCCAGTTCCTTATTTTGAGTGTTCATATTGGTACTTTAGCTGTGAAAATACTGATGTGAGCACCCCGATGTGAAACGGGATGTGCTAATTAAGATACCGATTTTTCTGGAACCTGATTCCTACTGCCCCACCACCCTGCAAAGCCCCATGGGATCCTTGGCAATCATAGCCATTACTCAGTGGTCTTAAGACATGGAACATGTTAGGGCTAGCGTCTGAAGTGATGTGATCATAGAGGCAGAAATAAGGTTGCACTAACCATAGTTCTGCATGCTTTCTAGACATGGTGGAATGTTGTGACTGCAGCTGTTTAAAATGTTACAGACCATCAATTGTCCTTATTTTTCTTGTGGATTTCCTTGGCCATGGATAGTTCTGCAGTGGTGTGTGTGTATGTGTTTAGAATTCCTTATCTGAACTGTCATTAACCTTCTCTTTGATTTGCCTTTGCAGTTTGCTGGTAGGTGGAATGGGGCAGTCATGAATGGTGATGCCCTTTGCCAAGAGTCTTCCTCCCAGCTTCCTGACTGGAGGGAATTCTGTGAGCTCCATGCCCAGGCTGCTGCGGTGGATTTTGCTCAGAAGTTCTGCCAGTTCCTGAAGGAGAACCCCCATTACGATACCCCGGGGGCTGAAACCTCCTTCTCCCATCACTTTGCTGCCAATTTCTTGGACATCTTCAGCTTGGAGGTCAGCAGGGTGTTTGTGTCCGACTCCCCAACCAAGTACAACATAGTGCCCTTCGCGGGACTACAGAACTGCCACATGCCTTATGGCCGAGACATCCTCCAGAGGAAAGAGGAGACCTCCACAGAATCCCTGGACAGCATGGACAACCCCGTGAACTCCAGCCGATATCTGAGCCAGTCCCAGCAGGCTCAGGCCCATAAAGTTTCTTCCTACGGCCACTCTCGGAGTTCAGAGGACGTCTCTGTCCATGCTACTTCCAAGCCGAAATTCAAGAAAGGTTTCTCCTTGAGGAATATGAGCCTGTGCGTGGTGGATGGCATGAAGGAGATGTGGCACAGGAAGTCCTCTCCGGAGCCAGGCATGGAGGCCACGCAGGGTGGCAGGAGGTCAGAGAGAGAGCAGTGTCCCTCTGCGAACAAGGAACACAACGACCCAAGGGAGAGATGGACTCACAAGCTACGGCTGTCAAAAGTCCAGTCTTCCAAGGTGGAACTTGTGGATATTCAGAGGGAAGGCACCCTCCGCTACATGGTGGCAGATGACACGAACTGTGTGGGTAGCTCTCAGTGGCAGAAGTGTCGGCTGATGCTCAGGAAGGCTGTGAAGATGGAGGGGGAGAGGTTCCTGCTGGAGTTTTATGTGCCTCCAAAGGTAGGTCTTGTAGGTTCTTCATGGTTGAGCTTCCTATCTATATTGACATGCTTGGCTGCAGGCTACAGAGTTTATAGATGTGACACTCCTCGCCCCGAGAGGCCATAGATCCCGGCTGACACGTCTTCGAGCTGTGCTTCATCAGAGCTCCAGACAGCCATGGCAGTTTTACAGCTCTCTGATGGGCTGGTGTGCTGCTGCCCGGTGATGGGTGTTGCTCCTCTGTTGTTTCAGGTGGTCTATTTTAATCCTACGCCTCCTGGTCTTAATCCACTCTACGAGTATAAAGCATAATTCAGTGATTTTGTTTATTTTGTTTGTGCCAAGCTCTCCACCAAGTTTCTGCCAAACTATGTTACTGTCTGCTCAGACTTCCTGATGCCCAACACTCCTAGTTCATTATCTATCTTACAGGTCTTTGAGCTGGATTTGAATAGGGATTGGAGGGTTTTTGTTTTTTACCACCACCAGTGTGCCTCACCTCAGAACTAGAAGATCCACCTCCTAGGAGTGAAAGAGGAATTTAGTATCCCCAAGCATAGAACTGGAAGGGACCTTGAGAGGTCATCTAGTCCAGTCCCCTGCACTCAAGGTAGGACTAAATATTATCTAACCATCCCTGACAGGTGTTTGTCCAACCAGCTCTTAAAAATCTCCAATGATGGAGATTCCACAACCTCCCTGGGCAATTTATTCCAGTGCTTAACCACCCTGACAGTTAGGAAGTTTTTCCTAATGTCAGTCCATTCAGTCGCTGGCCTTTCGGTTAATACTGAAAGCAAAGGGGCCAATGGAGGCAGGCACAGCTACTGAGGCTGTCAACGAGCCTTGTATGATAGTGACGCTTCCCAAATCAGTCACTGAGGAAGGATGGCCTAGTAGTTAGAGTTCTAGCCTGGATGTTGGGTGACCTGGCCCCAGTTTCCTGTTCTGTCACCAACTTCCTTACCAGTTCCCCTCCTCAAGCTGTCCAGTCCCTCAGGGACTCAAATGGTTCATGTTTGAGCGCTACTTTGTCTGGATTTTAGGGACAAGGTCTGATTTCAAATAGCAAGAAGCACTGAAGGCATCCATCTGCACCCGCCTAGCAACCGTGTCTTGGGATTCATGTAATACACATGATTTGTACCCCAATCAGCCACGCTCAGAGCTTGGCTTTTGTTTTGCCTCATGTAGACGGGGATCAAACAGGTAATCGTGTTACAGGGATGTAACATGACTCTGTAACATGGATTGGTTCCTGTCTACACGGGGACAAGCAAGCTGAGTTATTCCTGGTTGGCCAGGGTGCTATCCTGCGAATAATACAATGCAGTATTTTTTTTCTGGTGGTGATGAGCCCGGACACGTCATCTTGTGCTGTTGTGATTGCTGCCGTCTTGGCTGACACTAGCAATTGAGCCAAGGATGTCCAGAGCTAAAAGGATGAGCTGTTATCACTTGAGCTAAAGAGCCAATGCTACAGGCTGGGGTGTAACAGCCTCGTATCCTCTGTGGATCAGGCACTAAGAAGGCCCTGTAACTTGCACTTTTATAGGAACAAAGCGTGCGTGACTCTCTCTAGCTTTCTATCCTCTTGCTATTTCTTCTCTCCTATCAGCCATGTGGGCAGTTTGTGATGAGTCAGCTGAGTGTTTGCGTGAACTCAGATCCCAGTGATTACCTGGCAGGCAGGGCCAGCTCCAGGGTTTTTGCTGCTCCAAGCAGCGAAAAGAAAAGGGAAAAAAAAAAAAGCTGTAATTGCGATCTACAGCTCTACCGCAGCCGCTTCAGTCTTCGACTGCAATTCGGTGGCTGGTCCTCCGCTGTGAGAGGGAGTGAGGGACCCGCCACCGAAGACCCAGATGTGCCACCCCTCACCATTGGCTGCCCCAAGCACCTCTTGCTGGGCTGTTGCCTGGAGCTGGCTCTGCTGGCAGGAGACTGAAGCCAGGAGCTCTCCCAATACACCAGTGAACTTCTTTCTAGTAGCTGTTAACCTGCAACATACAGGAACCTCCTCTAACCCTTCATTTCTGCTGGAGAAACGTTTGGAGCCTAGGCTGGGTCTCCATATCTCCCTGCCCATTAGCTGTGTGGGTAATGAGGCTCTGTCAGGTGCTGCTCACTGAGCTGCACTGACCATTCACCAACTGGATGTCAGGGATGTAAAAATAGCTTGTGATGAGCCTGACTAGTCTTGAGTTCTCTCGGCCCATTAGCATTGTCACACATGCTTCAGACGTGCACAGTACAGAGCCTGGACTAGCCATGCCCACTTCCAGATAGGAAGGCAACTTGTGAACCCCGCACCCATGTTTTTGACAGGTTCGGTTTCTCTGTAGCTCTCGGTAACTGTAACGGGGGATAAAGAACTCCAGCCATGCCCCCTTTCCTGCCCATCTTGCCCTCAGGATGGTACATTCCACCTAGAGATGGGCCAAATTCAGAACCTCAATTCCTGACCCTTTTCTAATTTAATCAAAATTGAACCTCTGCTCGTGCATAGGAAATAGCATTGAGACCACTGTGAGGAGTGAAAAGAGGGGTGTAGAATGGAGTAGCTGCATCAGCCTTTTCTGTAGCTTCTCCATTGTGATGCTTTGAGGTATGCTCAGACATCTTTATCTGAGAATTGTGGTGGCTTGGACTGAATGGAACTCAGTCCAAACCTTCCCTAGTTTTGCCTAATCAAGCCCAGCTTCCTTGGCCAATTGTCAGTGACATCATCCTGAAGAGAGAGTTTCAGCGCATGGCCAGTAGCTGCCTTGGCCACTGGAGCCTTGTAAGGATCCCGCAGGTCAGGCAGGTAGTGATAAATCAGTAGGTGGCACTCTTTCCTCCCTCACCCCTGAGTCAGTGCTGAATCAATACCCCAGTACGGCTTTCAGAGACTGCTGCTGGACGTGCTCTCTTTCAGGTGAGAAGCAGAGCCAAGATCCTAAACACTTTTGATTACTAAAGATTCCAGGGCACTTTGCAGCCATCATTATGCTGCCTCCAATGTCCTAGGCAAATCCAACTTTCTATTGTGCTTACCTAAACTGCAGGGGAGTTTTCAGCTGGAAAAGTGTTATTCACTCCTTTTCCAAAAGTGTTCCTGTGCACTGTTAAACAACTGCTGTGTTTCATCCCAGCACTGGCCACATTCAGAGGTGGATGAAGTGGTTCTTGTGTACAGTTTGTGGAGCAGTGGGTAAGTCTGTAAAGTGCTGTTGCATCCTGTGGGATAAATGGAGCTAAAGAAATGTAAGGGGATTATCATCTTTCAGCCTGAATCTCTCTCTGGCATTTAGGCTTGCTGCTATGCAGACAACCCACCCCCCCTCCAATAACATTTCGTTGAGAGAAAGAAGAAAGACTTCAGTGTCTTTGCTACGAGCATTCTAGCCCATATAATAAATATTGTTCCTGTTTCCTCTTTCATAGCACACCTTCCCAAATGATCTTCTCAGTTACTTACCTTCCTGAATATTTATTTATCTATTTCTTCCCTGCACTTTTTCCTTCCATAGGGTCCTAAAGAAAGCTTCAGAAAAAGAGGAGCCAACTACTGTAGATTCATTATGCAATTTAATATCTACCTACCTGCACGTCCCTTTTTACCATCAAGTATCTGAGCATCTCACAAACATGTGGCAGAGAATTATTATCCCAACTTTAGAGTTGGGGACATGGAGAGACTGAACGATCCCCATTATGGAATGGACCCATATGGTCCCCATCATTACAGTACCCGGGTCCCTCACTGTCTTTAATGTGTGTACCCTCACAGCACCCCTGTACGGCAGGGAAGTGCAATTATCCTCCATTGTACAGATGAGAAACTGAGGCATGGGAGAGGCTAAGTGACCTGCCCAGGGTCACACAAGGAGACCATGGAAGATCAGGGAATTGACCCTGGGTCTCTCAAGTTTCAGGCTAGTGCCACAGCTGCTGGACCATCCTTTCTGCTGAGATTAAAAAAAAATCATACTCTGTTCTTACTCGTGGAGACACATTAATTTTACTTGGCATGCATGTTGCTCTTTTTCTCTTAAAAGCTCTGTAGAAACACTAACTAATGCTTCCAAGTAAATACCTTTTGCAGATGAGGTAGTTATTACTAATTAAATTTTAGGTTATGAAATGTAGATAATTTACTTTTGTGCCATTTATGTTGTTTTTTTGTATTTCATTCATCTTCCACAGTGGAACTGAACTAATCACATTCACAAGTCATTTCACAGTTTGGGCCTCCTACGCTAAGTCCCTGTTCCAAAGCCTGTCAAAGTCAGTGGGAATCTCTCATTGATCTGAAATGGACTGCAAATCAGGTCCTTACTCTTGTACTTGGGCTTACACCTTGGCAGAGGAATGTTTACATTCAATACAAAGAGTGTGTGTGTGTGTGTGTGTGTGTGTGTATATGTGTGAGAGAGAGAGAGATACACATACCCTTTAGGAAGATATTTGAGTCAAATACAAACTGTTCCTCACAGTGTATTAACCTGAAATTGAGCTGGAGGAAAAACACTCATATACATAACAGATCAGAACACATGAAAAATCCATTAGGGTGAAACCATTTATAGTGTCTGAATTCTGGGTGTCATCAAACAAGTGAAATATCTGGTTTCCGTTCACTGACTTCTAACCTTTCTAATGTCCCCTAGAGAACTGGAGACCGAATTAGAGGGTTTGTTGTTTATTTAATTAATTTTAACTGCATTACACACACACCCCAGCTCCCTTCCCCCTACCCCAGAGTCTCTTTCCGCACTAGCAGTTAGGGCATGAAAGATGCACAGCTGGCACTGGCCCAGCTGGGAGCCCTGCTTGCGAGTCTATGCGCAGATTGATACGACCATAGGTTTAGCTGGAGCAGTAACTGCTGTTAAACAATATTACAACTGGTAATAGGTATTTTTTCAGGTTTGTTTTTATCTCCCTTTTGAAAGAATCAATGTTAAAAAGACCTCTTTTAAGTGCTTTTTAGGAAAACAGTCTTGTCTTTTATTGTTATCATTACAACCTCCTGAAGTCTTTTGCTTAAATATCTTTCCCTAACGATAGCTATCTTCTTCATCTGGCAAATGTTTCTGTATTTCCACTCCCAACTCACCCTTTGAGAGGCGCTGATGCGTTAACCTTGCTTTCTTGTACAGTTGTGGGAAGAGACTTTAAAATTTTGCTCCTGAGCGTGCACAAGAGCACACTACTTTGTTTTCGTGTGGGTCCTATAAAAATAGGGGCTAATTGGGCTTTCATTTGAAAAAGAAAGAAAAGAAAAACCCCTCTCTAGTGGATGTTGTACTTTCTAACAATATTTTAATATATTTTCCCAAAGCAACAGTGATTGAAAACATGAAGGAAAATTAAATGTGGTACTTGAAGTACCTGGCAGCAGCCCATCTTACCCTTTGGTGTTATACTAGCAGTTTGGATGGTATTCAAAGTACAAAACCTCCCTTGCTTGCCCCCATTTATTTCTGTGATGAGTCTCTGAGCAAGCCCTAAAACTACCGCCCAAGCACAGGGCCTGATCCTGCAAGCGCTTAAGCAGGGAGTAACTTTACTTACCTGGGGAGTCCCATTGACTTCTGTGGGACTACTCACATGTGCCAGTGTTTTGCAGGGCTGGGAACTCGGTGAAAACTCCCTCTGTTGGTTCTTTTGGGTGCCGTTCCTGAGAAGAGTCAGAGCAAGTCTCTTCTTCTTCCACCCATCAGAGCTGCTGTCATATTTTCTTCCCTTTAAACAGCTGCTTCCTCTTTTCTGATCCGCCTCTGGTTAAAAATAAAAAAAACCAGCCCAGCAGCTTCTGCAAATTCATTGCTTCAGACCAAGCATTAGAGGAACCACTGAGCTTTGCACCATCCTTTGTGGGCACTCAGCACTTCTAAAGATCAGAGTCCTTCATTCATTTTGAGTCTTGCAGTGAAAGTAACTTGGTCAGAAACTCCCAGGCCCAGCCAAATGAAATCTTAGGGGAAAGAAAGGCAGTTCTTGGTTCCTGGTTCACAGCAACACTGATTTACAAAATGAGAACGGAACCCTTTATTAATAGTCTGTGGTGTTATGCGCATCATGACCTGTTTCTATTATTGAAGGGTCTGGAGGCACTTGGGATAACTTATAGGTTTTCTGATGGTTACGTTGCCTTCCTATTCCTTCTCTAGATGCTTGCTTTGAATTCAGGTGCACAGCTTCAGGGAGGATTAGCCAGTCTGTCTGTCTGTCTAGTTAAGAGAAACTCTCGCTTCCAAATCCCTAACTGTGATAATCCTAGGGGGGGAAATTTACTAGAAATCTGGGAATTGTTGCTGAAATGTGCTACTTGATAAGCTTTTACTAATAATCATCTTGCATTTGTATAGGACCTTTTATTCCAAAGAGTCGTATATATTTAGGGCCCAATCCTACAAACATTTGCTACCAGCTATGTTTACTAGTGGTGTACATCCATTGATTTCAGGGGTGTAAGTACTACGCTCAGTAGCAAGTGTTTGCACAGTTTGCACAGGCCCACTCCTGTACCTCTAGGGCACTGGGAGCTTTGAAATAACTTCAGTGGAAGCCGGACTGAATTGTCGTCAGCATACAGCACTGTGGAAATTCAGCCACCTCTAGGATGGAGGGCAACAACCAACCTTTATACACCTGTGAGGAGAAGGGAAATATTTAGGAGATGGAGGTAACTGAGGCACAGTCAAGTCCCTTGTTCAAGGCCGGACCTGGTGGGAGAGCTGGGAATAGAATGCAGGAGTCCTGACCGTATTGTCTGCTCCTAACTGTTCTACATGCTCCCTCTCCCTATTATAAAAGGAGACACCACAAATCTGGAGCTGAGATACACAGCAGCTTATTATTTATCTTGCCCTACAGTGTGCAAAGTGCTTAACCTGCATCAGGTTGTATGTCTGTTACCAGGGCTGCAGTGGTGCATAGAGACCATCCCATTGCCCAAAGAGAGCAGTATTTATGCCTCTGAAATTGCTTGTTCTTGGCTGATGGGCAAGACAGGAGGGTGAGGACAGGAGGAGAAGGTTCACTTTGAAAGTGTCTTCCAGTGCTTAGTAAAGAGCCTTCATCACGGAGTTCTTTACAGACATAGGAAACTAGGGCTGCCCGGAGGGGGGTTCAAGTGGGGCAATTTGCCCCGGACCCCACAGGGGCCCCCCAGAGAATAGCCCGGCCCTGTCTCGGCCTTCCCCCATCCCCCAGCGCCTCAGCACGCCACGTCCAAGAGCAGCCCTGGACAGAGCTAAAGCGGCCTGGCTCGGGCGGGGCCTGTGCTCTGCCCTGCTCAGAGCCACCTGGTAAGGGGGCAGGGCTGTGAGCTCTGGTCCTGCCAGAGCCATGCTACTGCAGCACTGCCCAGGGGCCAGGGCAGCTCCTGGATGCAGCACGCTGAGGCTCCGAGAGAGGGGAGAGGTTGGGAGTAACCTAGGAGCTGCCCTGGACAGAGCTAAAGTGGCGTGGCTTGGGCAGGGCCTGCACTCTGCCCCGCTCAGAGCTAGGTGGTAAGAGAGCAGGGCTGCAAGCTCCCAGGCCCTGCTGGAGCCAAACCGCTGCAGCGCTGTCCAGGGCCGCTCCTGGACACGGCGTGGTGAGGCTCCGGGAGAGGGGGAGGCAGCGATAAGCAGCATGGTAGGGGGCCGGGGGGGCTGAATAAGGGGCAGGGAGTCCCGGGGACAGGGAGGAGGCAGAGATTCTGGGGGTGAGAGTCAGGGAACGGGGGGTTGGATCGTGGGCATTCGGGGGGTCTGTCAGGACTTAGTAGGGGGGGTGGATAGGGGTTGGGGCAGTCAGAGGATGGAACGGGGGGATGAGGGGGTGGTTGGGGAGCTGGTCTTGGGGGGGCAGTGAGGGGAAAAGGAGCAGGATGGGTCGGGGATTCTGAGAGGGGCAGTTGGGGGGCAGGAAATGGATGGGAGTTGGATAGGGGGCAGGGCCAGGCTGTTTGGGGAGGCACAGCCTTCCCTACCCTAAAGCTCATTCAGCAGTTTGAGGCTTGCAGACAGTTGTTATCTTTTCCATGGGGGAGGGATCACATGAGAAGAGCAATATCCTACACCACCTACCTCCTTCCCAACCCTACCAAGGGCGACCCCTCCCCCTGCATTCCCCGAGGCTCCAGAGGGGTTAATTCAGTGGTTATCAAACTTTTGTACTGGTGACTCCTTTCACATAGCAAACCTCTGAGTGTGACACCCCCTTATAAATTAAAATCACTTTTTTATATATTTAACACTATTATAAATGCTGGAGGCAAAGCGGGTTTTGAGGTGGAGGCTGACAGCTCGCGACCCCCAGTAATAACCTTGTGACCCCCTGAGGGGTCCCAACCTCCAGTTTGAGAACCCTTGGGGTAATTTAATTTTAACACCGTGTCCATTCGCATGAACGTGCTATTTTGAGCATTTCAGTTTTCACAACATAGGCTCATCCCAGATTCTGGAACAAGCTCAAATGCTCAGAATCTTAGCAGGAGATTCCCACTGGTGCTGCTGCCAGTTCAGCTGTTCCAGGGGGTACCCTGGGGCTGGAGCCTCTTGTTGGGATGAATCAGGGTAACTCAGTTGACTGCAGTGGAGCTACGTCAGTTTACAGCAGTGGAGGATCTCGACCTTAGTGCAGATGAGGCTCTGGCACACTGTGTTGAAACGCTGGAAGTTATCAGAGCTGCATCCCTACTAAAGCTCTTACTGATGCAGCTGAGCTGGTGGCAACCCCAGTGGGAAATATTTTGTCAAAATTCCCTACAATAGACAAAGCAGATGTGTCTTCACTCACCTATTGAAATGCCTCTCTCTTTTCTAGATAAACTGTCACATCCCCCATCCAGCTGCCCTTTCCTGGCTCTGACTCCCCTTGTGTTTTGTGCATGCTAAATATTTCCTTGATCAGATAGCATTATTTCTTCTCAGCGCATCTTAATAAAGAGAGAGAGAGAGATTAAAAAAACAGAGAGACATTAATGTAGTCAGCAGAGCTGGAATGTCAGCAGGTGCTGAAATAAGCAAGCGGGTTGGCAGTGAAATACGCTAACTCTCCTATCTTCCACCGGGGTGTCTCTTGGCTTAATTAAAAGATCTTGGAGTTATCACACACATGAGGGAAATCAATTTTTTTTTTAATAACTGCACAGACTGGGGAGGGAGCTTGCCTTGCTGTGAGCTGGGCTGTATCGTCCATTGGGAGAACTTCTATTATACAAGCACTGTTCATTCCTTTTATTTCTTCCAGGCTTCCAAACCTAAGGTCAGCATCCCACTCTCAGCCATCATTGAGGTCCGGACGACCATGCCTTTGGAGATGCCGGACAAAGACAACACCTTCGTGCTGAAGGTAAGGCTGCTTGGCTGTTAAGGCACCCTAGATGCCTTGAGACTGTACTGAACCCACCAAAGCTCTGGGCTTCTCTTCTCCACTCCCCAGCAGCCAGTGACTGCACAGATCTGCTGCCTGTGCCCTTCCCTCCTGTCACATGGTGAGGTGACTGAAGGAGGAAGGGCACTTTGCGTCCTTGACGTGTATCCTCTTCCCTGCAGAAGCTGGCACCAATCAGCTCTGCACCATGGCTCTGCCAGCTCTTTGCTTGAAGATCCTCTAGTGCTTTAATCTACCCTTGAACGTAGTGTACACATATAATATTAACATTCAACTGCCCTGTTGCATTTGTCTTGCCATTCCTCCTCCACAGCCATCTTTATGGAGTGTGGAAGGGGCAGATGAACTGATAACAGTGCTGGACTATGGAGACTCTTAAGGTATGTCTACACAGCACACCAACCCCTTGCCTGTGGGGCTTGGTCCACACCTGAGTGTTCACGCTTCATTGTAAAGCTGGGTTTACACTGGCTGGATCCGGGTCTCCCAGCCGTGCTAACACTTCCATGCTACACCGTGCAGACCTTCTGACTTGGGTCTGCGGCTTGAGCTGCGTCCACACTGCAAAATGGCAGGGCTTGGACCAAAGTCAGAGCAGGACTCGAGCTCTGACCCACACCCTATTCCTCCCTTTCCCTCTCCGCTACCAGGATCAGAGGACCTGGGCGCTGAGTGCTTGCTGACCCGAATCGGGCTGATTTGAGTGTAGACAGAAGCAGACCTTGGGCTCAAACCTGGGTCAGAGTCCAGGCTTAGTGTGCAGTGTAGACATACCCTTAAACACAGTGGCCCCAAGAAGTCACTAGTGATGTCTGTCCCTGAGGCAAACCCTGCCCCTCTGTGCCAACCTAGGGCTTGGTAGCCTTCTCCAGCACCGCATGGGAGCTAACTGGTGGTATTGCTAGCGAGTGCAGTGAGGTCATGAGGCTTGGTGCATGGGTGTTTTTCAGTGTAAGGTACTCCAGAGAGACAAGGTGGTGATGGTGTTGAATCTCTGTCCCAAGAGCCCAGGCTCCAAATCAGGTCCAAATTCCACTCTGTTTGGCCGGGGGAGGTCTGGTGTACTGCCAGACTCCTTAGGGCTGTCCTAAAATGACTATAACAATGGCATGTATGTATGATACAGTCTCTGGCTTCTAGAGCAAATCTGCTCAGTTTACAAAGAAAATGATGCATTTCCCCTATGCACATCTCCTCACCTGGGATCTGCCAGTTAAGCTGGGCTCTTTCTGCCTTATCTGAAAGTTCCCAGCCTGCTGTTTTGATCACTGTAACAATAGTTTTTCTAGCAACAAAGATTCTGTGGCCAGAATCTGGGTAACAATTCTGTTGCTGATTCATGAATCAGAATAGAATCCTGCTTACTGCTTCTGAGCTGTGAGGATTTTGCAGAGCTAAGAGAATTAATTTTTTACAGTGAAGCCTGAAGACTGGAGACTAAATATGCAACCGATCTGTCTTGGTGCCATTTTTGCACAGTTACTTTTCTGTGTTGGACCACACTTTACAATTCCCCAACAATTAACTAAGTGCTCCCCTTGTATCAGCTCCTATACTTCTCTTCCCGCGCTAGCTGATAGGTGCACTTGGATGATCATGTATGGTTTTCCATTCTTTTAGCCCCCTGTAGGTGAACAGCCATTGCTTGCTCTTTGTCTTAATCAGCAGTAAAACTCTGCAGATGGAGACTTGGGAGCCCTGAATTTTACTCCTGGCTCGGGCACTGTGACCTTGGGCAAGTTAATTCCTCTCTGATCAGGGCTGACTCCAAGGTTTTTGCCACCCCAAGAAGCAAAAAGGAAAAAAAAAAAAATCATGATCGCGGTCTGCAGCTCTATGCCGCTGCTTCAGTCTGTGGTGGCAATTCGGTGGCTGGTCCTTTGCTCCGAGAGGGACTGAGAGACCTGCTGCCGAATTGCCAGAGAAGACCCGGACGTGCCGCCCCTCACTGTTGGCCACCCCAAGCAGCTGCTTGTTGGGCTGGTGCCTGGAGCCGGCCCTGCCCTGATTTGTTTCCCCTCCCACCTTTTGTCTGCAATCTCTTCGGGGGACTGTCTCTCCCTATGTGTTTGGATAGTGCCTGGAACAATGGGCCTCTAGACAAATAGAACACTAAAAGGCTATCTGCTTTGTCCTCTCCCTCTTAGGGGCTGCATTTGGTCTTTGGTTGCCTTCTGGGCACCTCTCCCTAGAGAGAGATTACAGAAGAGGCTCTCCCCTTTTTAAAAAAGGGTTTGTTAGGTAGACAGCCCTGTTTGATTGGTAAAGGGGGTTTTGTCCACATTCCGAGACAGTCATGCTTCCTCTTTTGGGGAGCTGCTCTCTGGGGCCAGGTCTACACTACGAGATTAAATCGATTTTAGATACGCAATTTCAGCTACGAGAATAGCGTAGCTGAAATCGAATATCTAAAATCGATTTACTCACCCGTCTTCACCGCGCGGGATCGAT